>NC_142523.1:4505905-4805905 GCF_964205215.1 Stylophora pistillata
ACCAGCGCAGAGCTTGTAGAGTTAGATAAGCCAATAAACACAATCATCCCGAAAGAAGTCGACGATGAGCACGAACAACTGGACTGTGACGTCGAACGTCTGCGTCAATTAATCTTTGAGGAAAATGAAGCCTTAAAGGCAAAAACAATACATGAAGGAATTGGCCGTGTATTTAGCTCTGAGTCCAAAGCGGATCAGTCGACTGCTAAAGGAAAAGGACTCACTGAAGCGATTATTGGAATTCAAGCGAACTTTGTTTTAACAACAAAAAATGCCAAAGGACAACAATGTTACGAAAAGCGTGACCGAGTAACTGCGGAAATAAAAAATCAGGAAGGCCATGACTGTGCAACAGAAGTGCGAGTGAAAGATAACCACGATGGTAGCTACAAAGTCAGTTATTTTGCCAAAGAAACCGGAAGATGCCAGGCAGAAGTCAAAGTGAATGAGGAAGAAGCTGGAGGCAGTCCTTTCTCGGTTGAAGTTTCACCGAGACAATTCAGACCCGTGTTATCTTTTGGACAACATGGCTCGTCTCCTGGAATGTTAAGCAGACCCTGGGGAGTGGCAGTGAATGAACGTGATGAAATTGCAGTGACTGAGTGGGGTAACTACAGGGTTCAGATATTCAGTAGCGATGGAACTTACTTAAGATCTTTTGGTAGCTATGGTGATAAACAGGGTGAGTTCAACTGCCCTGCTGGGATAGCTTTTGATAAAAACAATGACATTATAGTGGTGGACAATGAGAACCGCCGTGTTCAATTGTTCAGTGAGCAGGGTGAGTACCTGAGCCAGTTTGGTGGGGAAGGAAATCTTGATCACCAGCTGTCTAATCCTCTTGGCTTATCTGTAGAGAACGATGGAAATATACTTATTGCTGATTCAAAGAACAAATTGATCAAGATGTTTTCTCCTAAAGGCCATTATTTAAATAAATTCGGGGGTGAGGGTTCTTTAAGCTTTCCCGTTCACTGTATACAGTATGAAAAATATCTCATAGTGTCAGACGCATATGAACGTTGTATCAAAGTGTTTGATAGAAGTAGGAATTTTTTATACAAATTTGGAAAGAAGGGGAAGGGGGATGGGGAGTTCATTTCCCCTTGTTGTTTGTCAGTTAACAAGGCAGGACACCTGATGGTCTGTGACGGATATAATCACAGAGTTCAGGTATTTGATCTTAGTGGAAAGTTTATGACAAAATTTGGATCAAAAGGAGACAAAAAAGGAGAATTTGATCTTCCTATCTCTGCTGCAGTGCTCAGCGATGGTCGAATACTTGTGTCTGACTCTCTTAACCATCGCATTCAGATATTCGAATAGACTAACATCAGTAAGCCTTAAAAGATTTGAATTAATTTTATGCAACTTTTAAACATGAAACTACTCTGGACAAGTGATGTATGTTCTCAGTAAGAATATTCTGAATGGTCAGTTGAACTACAAAACAACTAATCACATCACAAATTTCTGAGATTGCGCATTAGAACCCTTCAACTCCCAAGATCTGATTGGTCAATTCTCCCCTCTGGCTGCTACACATTTCTTTGTGAATTAGTTACGAGAATTTGGAGTTAGATCAAAATAAGAACTTCTACCTGATAAGTTTTGGTATTCTCATTACCTGTTTGCTGTATAATGTATGGATATCATAGGAAGAAGTTACAGGTTAATCACTTCTGGGAGTTAAAGAGTTACACTAAGTGTGATCTGTCAGTCAGCCAAGTCAATAAGCTCTTTTAGGTCAATAATTACACAAGTTTTAAAACTTTTGTTTTATAGCAAGTCTAACACGAAAAACAAGAATAAAAAAATTCAGTTGTACCAGATCATTAACTATGTCTAGAGGTACAGCTTCAAGTAATGTTACATCTAAGATAAAGCAATTGTACAGCTATAGGTATTTGCTCGATTGTTTTCACCATACTGAGCTGGGGACCTATTCCTGAGTTAAACCAGCAGAGTGAATAGACTGTTCTTTGACATTTAATTTGGTAAAATTTTGTTATTGCATATATAAATATGCAATATAAAATTGTAAATAATCGAAATATAAAAATATGTCAATAAAATAGTTGTGATTGTTAGTAAACTTTGCTGTATACTAAGTCTTTGATAAAAACAAAAGAGTGATTCGAAACTTTCTGACTGATTTACAAGCAATTTACTAGGAGAGGTTGCACATCCACCCGCTAAAGTAATCTAATTAAAAAACTCATTAATAATTCATGAGCTGATTAGCCTATCACACGAGGCAAATCGAGCACGTGTATGAACCCTTATAGCCGGTATAGAATAATCATTCTGAAAAGCCCGGAGAGGGTTTTGATTTCGGTCTCGGGGAAAATCGGGGTACAATTCGTAAACAACTGAATCATCAATGAATTATTAATGAAAATATGATTACTATGATCACTAGAGATCTTTCACGTTAATTTTAATACCAAATTATTCCCTAAAAGGCAGCATACAAAAACATTAACCGCAGTAAACAACAAAGTTTATTTTCCTGATAATTTCTTATTAGAACAGAAATTCGTTCTTTTACAATTTCCCATTGTTCACAAAATTAATTGTGCAGTTTTGAATACTCTCAACTTCAACTCTAAATCCTATTTCCTCCAAGTTGGCGTCTTGAATTCTTCTTGAACTTTGCCACTCGTCAAAAATTTAGTAAGCCCACCCACTTTGTGGCATATTGAGTAGCCCTTGGAACACAACTTTCCAAGTAATCTTTCTCTTCCTTCGCATTTTTTGGTTCTCGAAACACGCGTTTGGGCGGCATTTCAAGGAAAAGCTTTCTGAACGTTAACAGCAGCCGAACAAGGAGCAGTTTTCCCCTCTGTATGTAATTAACTTTTAATGCATTCAAATCACGTTTAGAAAAAATCCCTAGAAAGGTACGGGTTTTTTGAAGCTATTTAATGCATTCATATAACTTTCGGAAAAATCCCTATAGAGGCACGGGTCTTTGAAGCTATTTAAAAAACTCGCAGCACGTGTTTTATCGAGTCTAAAAACACTGCTGCTCGTTTCTAAATAGTACATAAATAGCTTTATTTACAAGCCGGAAGTAGTGTTTCACCCCTGAGAGATCCAAGCCAACCGGAAGTTCTTTCAGCGCACCCTTGAGAGTTTGTAACGCAACACGCTAATGCTAAATGCGCTTCCGACTGTTTCGTGAAAACGAAAATCCTTCCCAGAGATAAATAATGGCCAGTTTTTTTTTGTTTTTTTTTTTGTATAACGCGGCCATGCCCTAAACTTTGTTTCTTTTATAACTTCATGTTCCGAAAGTATCACGTAGTTCGAGGTTACTGACTGCTCATTCGGAGAGCAGCTCTACAAAATACTGCAGCCGCAGCAGCACTTCTGGGGGTAGTCTGGAGCATACACTTTGTGATCATGACCGTAGACCCAGAGGCGACTTGATTGCTCCTTCCACTGGTAGGCAACCTCAGACACGGCTACTGCTCGTAGCTGTTGGCGCTGAAAACAAAGACATGTCCATAGCTAATTAGTGGGGCGCGAATGTTGGGACGCTAAGAAAAATTGTACAAACCAGAGTGGACGGCAGCAAGAATCTCTCCTTTAAATAATTCTCTACTGTTATTACTGTTGTAAGCGTATTCCACGTGTATTTGCAATTTATTTTGCTGAGATGTGTTACTATTTGTTAACCCAAAGATGGCGGATTAGAGTTACTGATGTGACCTGATGTTACCGCCGCAGAACTATAGTTTCTTTTTTGTTTTTGTTCTCTTTTTATGGATTGGACATTTACTTTGATATTACATAAGGTGTGAAATGAGAAACTTGTAACCCGGCTGAAAAAGCACATGTTTTGGAGTAGAGAAGAAGGTATTTTTTTTGGCTTCGTAAAAAACTGGCTGAGTTTCGGAATAAATTGTGGTAAACAAGTTACAAATGATGTCGATTTGAAGTCTCAGCGACACCTGATTTAATAAATTTTATGATTAAAGATCTATCTACCTGCATAAGAATGCTCTTGGCCGGCCACTTGGTGCTGCGTTCGTCTACCAGCCTCTTCGAGCCCATGTTTACTTGCTGGTCAAAAAAGGTCTTGATGGGCCACACCTTAATGAGAATCACAGAGAACGAGAAGGCGAAAGAAATAAAATCATGAGTAATCCAGGATCGTTTTGCTTTACTCTTCTCTGTGATTGATACAAAAAAAAGCTCGCACTACTCAACCAATCGGATGCAAAACTAAAACCAGTCACGACCTGTTCGTCTGCATTTTCCCGCGCTTTAGGCGGTTTGCCTGTTTTTACTTTGATTTCTCGTTGGCTCACGATTCAGGTTGTTTTCTTGTGCCTCAATCTCCCCAAAGCTCTTTCTCACATTTCCTTTTTGCTAACTTTGCTGTTGCATTTACAAATCTGGTCACTTGCGTTTTCCCGCGCTTTAGACAAATTTGTTGTTTTTATCTCAGGTTCTGGTTGGCTCCTTGTGATATTTCCTTCATTCTGATTGGCTGTTATGATTACTTTGCTTTTGGTTTGAAAACTCATTCGAAAAGCGCGCTATGTTTATGTGAGACGAAGAGTCTATTGCATCCTCGGAGACCCAGCGGTTGTGGGTCGATTTCAAGTTAGGGCATGAAAAGCCCCTGGGGACATTGTCTTACAAGACTAGTTCCAAACGGTCGCAGTCGAGCAACTGATACTTGCGCAACTTTCTGTGCGTGCCAAAATCTAATCTCATCTTCAATTGAAAAAAAAGAAAAGCAAAGCGTGGAAACTTTTGCTTCTTAGATGTGAGTAGATGACCCTGTACTATTAAGCTGACATTTGCAATAAAGCTAACCCGCCCTTTCCACCATTATTTCTTGGTCTTTGGTTTTGTTTTCCACATTGAAAGCAGCATCGGATCGATTCCCAATGATCAAAGGTATTTAACTTGGTCTTCAACAATCGACAGAAGAGGTGAAATGACAATGACCAAGGGACTAGAAGAGAATCCGTGGCCTTCTTAGCTCAAGAATTTCAACACTCTAGGCAGCATTTGAAAGATTAAACTCTTTCCAAACCCCTTCGGTTACTGCCCGAAAAAATCTCTCCTTTCCACGATGTTCTCGTTAATAAGTTTTTGTTCAGATTTTAATTAGCTAACCGTAAACACAGCTAAGCTTTCTCTAAGCGCTTGCTGGAGGTCGTCCACGAACTTAAGCCGTATTGTGAACGACTTTACTACAAAGCGAAGATTAGATTTTGGCGCACACAGAAAGCAGAAAGCTACGTAGGCGAAAGCGCCCGTTGCTCGACATACCTGCGTGGCCCGTGCGACGAAATAACTTCACGGGATGGGCAAAGTTTCAGTCACAGCAAATTATGCAAAAAGTCTAGAAAAGATGTAAGCTTAAATCTTGGTTAACGTTGAAAGCGACATATCAATGACTGCAACCATCGTGTTGTATACAAACCTCGCAAAATTTAAAACACGTTCTCTAGTGATACCTGCGAAACTATTCAGTATAATTTCCGGTAAAATTTTCGCGGACAATCTGATCGATTTCTCTTACATTGTGTGCTGAGACTGAAACTTTTCACCTCACACAAATCTCCGTAGCAAGGACCAAGGCATAGCGAGCAACTGAGCTATTAGTATTTCTCCGTGTTACAACACACGAAAGGACTCCAAAGCACACTTCACTCTGATTGGGCAGAAAAACACAAAGATTTTCTGGCACCAATCAGATGGCAGAACGACTGCGACCGTTTGGAACTAGTCTTGTAAGACAATGTCCCCAGGGGCTTTTCATGCCCTCACTTGAAATCGACCCACAGCCCCTGGGTCTCCGAGGATGAGTCTATTGGTAAGAAAAGAGAAAAACTGACCCCTGGTAGTTCTTGCTTAAATATTTCAGTTCCTTACGAATCAAAGTTGAGTTCAGCGGGCAAGTAATCTGATTTTTCGACGAATAAAATTCCAGATCTTCGAATTTCAAAAGGAATCGAGTCCCAAACCTTCGCATTTCACGAGGTCTTCCTGATCTTCGGGTTTCGAGCTCGGATGGTCACCGGAACGCAAACCCCAGGAATTTCGAAATCTAAAATCTAGATTTCGATTCCTTGTGCGGGGACTCGGATGTTTTTGGTATCCTCCACGTTCGTGACCAAACAAATAGCTTCGTTCCGCTCCATTAGAAAGAATATGATTCAAAAGATTTTAGCATCGCATATCAACGTACCCTTCCACATCCACAACACTTGTCACAGCACTTGTATCCCACAGCCATACAATCATGGCACGGCTGGGAATAAAAGTGAGATGAAACAACATGAAAAGAAGAATAAGAAGAATAATGTGATGGTTAGAAACCTCTCTTACATTGACCCTGGGGGCATGTTGGCTTAAAATGTTAAATTTATTAGAGATTGACTCCAAGTTCTGCAGTCAAGCATCGCTATAGGCCCCCTATTTTTTGTATTATTGACCAAGCGTGTGATCAAGATGGTTAGATATTGGTCAAGTTCGTTTTACGTTTCCCTGCATAGTCCCCTGAACAGGTGTATTGTTTTGCCTTTTTTTCTTCTCTTTTTGCGCGAATCATCCTAATTCAATTAATGTACATCATGGAGAAGAAGGAAAGGAAGGGGTGGGGCTATATAATAAGTTGTATTCTTAAACCTTTGCACCCTAATATCAGTATGCATATTCTCCATACTATTCTCTATACATTTCTTAAGGTGCTGACAAGGAGAATTTGTTTAAATATCAAGAGCTTCTTTAGTTGGTGATCATTTCCTTTATTCTCCTGACCTCAATGTGATGTTATAGCAAAGTTTATTTCAAGGTTTTAGTGTAACACAACCGTGACAGTGTAAGTCATGCAATCATCAAAAAGTTATCACAAAGTATAAATAAATAATACAAAATTTCCACGCGCTCGGACTTCGCAAAATCAAAGTTTACTAAACTGATTCAAAGAGCTATGTGTCGTAGTATTGCAACGTACTGCTAAATGATCTTTTTACATGAGTAAAACGAACTGTCGACCTCAAAACATAGCTCCTCAACTGCGGCAGTCATTGTCGTCCACGGAAACAACATGCATGGCAGCCGATTACGTGACCTGACAAGTTTCCATTTATCACGTGATAAATGATAAATTATCGCGCGATAATAAATATTATCGCGCGATGATTTTATTATCGCGCGATAATTTCCATTTATCGCGCGATGATTTCCATTTATCGCGCGATAATCTCCATTTATCGCGCGATAATCTTCATTTATCGCGCGATAATTTTTCATTATCGCGCAACAATTTCCATTTATCGCGCAATAATCTATCATTTATCGTGCGTTAAAAAAAATGTGTCATGTCCCCTATGGGCCACCGTACTTCTGGGATAAGGACGATAAACTGTAGGTCTTGTCTCCAGTCGCATCAGTCTCTGTGATGGTCAGTTGAGGACATTAGAGAACCCTCATACTTCTTGCAAAGAGCAGGGGAGATAACTCCTAGAGGTGTGTTCTGGCCTTGTTATATAGGCATCTCATTCAAACCAGCTTGGATGCTAGACTAGGCCAGCCTGCCTGAATTACGCAAGTGAATTAATAAATGGATACAGTCTTTGAATTTTAAGGTCAGCCAATGGACAGCACTGTTAATGGACCTGCCCCACCTCCATGGAGCATTCCTGCCTAGTTTCCTCAGTTGTTTAATGACTTTACAACCAATATTCAAGTTCCTCACACCACAACCATCGAGGTATGTACATTATTTTTTTGTTAGGTGACAGTGCCCTTTTTTAACCTTTTTACCCCTTAGAGTGAATAACATCTTATTTCTCCTTACAATATCAACCCTGAATCACATATAAAGGTCAGGAGAATAAAGGAAATGAACACCAACCAAAAACGCTGGTGGTAATCATCTTTATTGAGGAAACTTTTTCATAACAGATATGGTTTTCAAAAAGGACCTCGAAACTAGATATATATAGTAGAAACAAAAAACAATAAAATTGCAAAGAGATTAAAAGGATCCAAAAAAAATGCATAAAAAATTAAAAATAAAAAATATATTAAAAATAAGTATAAATAAAAATTAAACGTAAGTAGCTATATTAAAAACTTAAAAACATTACGTCTAAAACTATTGACATTCTTTGAGTCTTTGATAGTCTGACTGAGGGAGTTAAAATCGGAAACGGCATGATATTGTGATCTTTGCTTCCCCCAATTTCTTTTGACACGCGGTAATCTAAAATTGCCTTTGTTACGTGTATTATGCCTATGAAGTACGTCTTGTCTAATCAAGTCCATATTGTGATTAGTTAGGCCATTGATGCATTTGTATACGTGTACACATCTTTGAAATCGCCTTTTCTCTAGAGGCAGCCACTTGAGAACGGCTAATGCCTCAGTGGAGGATGAGTAGAATGGTCTATTTAAAATAACTTTAGCGGCCTTATTTTGCAAAACTTGCAAACTAGACAAAAGGGTAATATTATGTTTATCGTCCCATACTAGATCAGCATATTCAAAAAGGGGCATAACAAGACCTTTATAGAAAAGTAAACGCGCCCTGAAAGGCAATAAATGCTTTATACGCTTGAGAAGCCCAAGCCTCTGATTGATTTTCCCAGTTAGGTGTGCAATATGATCTGTCCATGTGAAATCCGAAGATATACCGAGGTATTTAAAGCTGCGAACATTACTTACACTATGATCTAAAATTGAAACAGACAAATCTACTTTGCTTTCGCGTTTCCTATTACTACCGATAAGCATGCATTTAGTTTTGTCCAAATTTAAAGTCAGCTTGTGATGTTAAAGTCAGCTTGTGATTGTCATGAAGCCATTTCGCCACACCTAGTAGATCGTTATTTAACTTATCACTCAACTCCTTTGAGGATGTATCATAGCAATAAATCACAGTATCATCTGCATAAAGTGACGCGTAGCAGGAGTTAAGCACATTTGGCAAGTTATTTATGTAAATCACAAATAACAAAGGCCCTAAAATACTACCCTGTGGCACCCCATGCGTGACTGGAAGTTCCTCAGATAACTCATTTCCACATGAAGTGCGCTGTTGTCTACCAGTTAAGTAAGAACGGAACCAGCAAAGAGCTGTTTCAGAAAGGCCGATCTCGGACAGCTTGTATAACATTATTTGATGGTCTACCGTGTCAAATGCCTTGGTTAGATCGATGAACACAGCCTATTGATTGTTAAACAAATCTCCTCGTCAGCGCCTCAGGAAATGTACAGAGAACAGAATGGAGAATACTCATACTGATCTTAGGGTGCAAAAGCTAAGAACACAACTTACTGTATAGCTAGCCTCACCCTCCCCCCCTCTCCTCCAGAGATGAAGATGAATTGAATTGGGATGATTTGCGTTAAAAAGGAAGGGAAAAAAAGGCAAAATATTACACGTTTTAAGCGGGCTATGCATGAAAACACCAAACGAACTTGACCAATACCCAGCCATCTTGATCACATGCTTGGTCAGCAATGCGAGAAATAGGGGGCCTCTAGCGATGCTTGACGGCAGAACTTCAAGTCCCATCAGATGAAGTCCCATCCATCAGATGAATTTAACTCTTTGGGCTAACATGCCCCCAGGGTCAATTATGGGAGAGTTCCGTAACTGTCAGTTTATTCAGCATGGACAATGTGTTATTAAATGAGTTTCGTTTTATTCTGATTTCGTATTCATGTTGTTTCATTTCATTTTTCTTTCCAGCCGTGTCATGATTGCATGGCTGGGGGTACAAGCGCTGTTACAAGTGTTGTGGATCTGCAAGGGTACGTTAATGTCAAAATCTTTAGTTTCATATTCATTTTAATGAAGAACGATGTTATTTGTTTGCTCACGGACATGAAGGAAACCCAAAACATCCGAGTACCGCTCAAAGAATCGAATTGTAGATCTTGGAAATGGAAATTCTTAGATTTCGCGTTCCAATGACCATCCGAAACCCAAAGATCAGGGAGACCTCATGAAATCTGAAGATCTCGGACTCGATTTCTTTTAAAATCCGACGGAAGATTTGGGACTCGATTTCTTTTGAAATCCGAAGATCTGGAATTTGATTAGCCGTGAAATCCGAAGATAGGCGATTTGATTCGTCGTGAAATCTGAAGATATGGGATTCGTTTCTTCTTTAAATCCGAAGATAGTTGATTTATTGATTTATTTAGTTATGCTTTTCGTTTTTCAGGTGTAATGGTTCTGGTCTCGTGGAGGGAATGCAAAAGTATGTGCAGTCTATTAACTGCATGGGCAGAGGTTGGAAAACGTGAGTGTACAACTGTCTGGTTTTCATTGGTTTGGCGTGTTTGTTTGTTTGTTTGGTTTTCACAATACAGTCGAACCTGAGCAAACTGCCACCTCTCTCCATGGCCGCCTTTCCACAACGGCCACTTTTTTGGTCCTGTCGGGCTGTCCATACATTCATTTAACCTCTCTACAATGGCCACTTCTTCACAACGGCCACTTTCTTCTGTCCTCAAGGTGGCCGTTGTGGAAAGCTTTAACTGTATCTACAACAAAATCAGTCAGATACAGCTCTTGCAGATTTTAAAGAGATGAGGATAAATCTTTTTACGGTATCAACATTTCCATTCCTTCCAAAGAAAAAGAGGCGTATGATGCACGATCCTCGCTGTAGATAGCGCTATTTAAGCAATAGCGAAAATCAGACCTGAAAAAAATCAGGCCTGTACGGGATTCGAACCACTGACCTCTTCGATACTAGTGCAGCGCTCTACCAATTGAACTAACAAGCCAACTGGGAGCAGGCCGTTAAGTTGATTCGTAATAAACCCGTGAAAGTGATAAATCAGATACAATCAAATATATGAACTTCATATATTTCATTGTATCCAAAGAAAAAGAGGTTTTAAAAATCTTTTTCGATTGCAGTTGTGAGGTTTGTAATGGCCACGGCCGAATAAAGTGTGGGACGTGTTTGGGACAAGCTCAATTAAAAACTTTCATTTCGCTGACTGTAAAATGGTAAATTAGTGAAGCCATAGACATTTATAAACTTCGCCATGTTCTATCAAGTGAGGTATGTAAACTTTAAAGCCCATATTCCAAATCTACTTAGCGAGCGTTGAGATTTCCTGATAGATCACTTCACCCGGGAACAAGTCGCTGACTAGTTCTTAAACCCTTTTCCCGAGGAGTAATCTGTTCGTACGTGTGACCAATCACCCGCGATTCGTCCAAAAGATTTGTTTTAATCAAATGGATGAAAACTGTAATAGCCTGCTTTCAGGCAGTACTTTGTGTTTTCAAGCGTGAGGCGAGAAAAAAACCCTTCCCCCTCCCCCTTGCTTTGTCCTTTTCCCAGATCTTCCACCCGTCCAATATGGTGACCGAGTATTAATCTGCAAGTAGGCTGAAAGTGTAGCTGACTCTTTGAGCTATTAAAATTATCCTAATAATCATAATATTCATCGTCGTCATCATTATTGTTATTGTTATTCTTCTCATTATTATTCTTGTTATTATTATCATTATTTTTATTTATTTCAAAGGGAGAACCATGTGTCTTAATCATGTCGTGGAGAGAACAGATCAGTTGCCCGCCGAACTTATCGTTAATTCCCAAGGAACTGAAATATTTAAGCAAGAACTACCTAGGGTGAGTTTTTCTCATTTCTTATCAATAGACTAATCGTTTCACACAAACATTGTGCGCTATTCAATTGACTTTCCAAACCAAAAGCAAAGTAGTCACAGCAACCAATCAAAGTAAAGGAAATATCACAAGCAGCCGATCAGAGCCTAAGATAAAAGCAACAAATTTGTCTAAACCGCGGGAAAACGCGAGTGAGCAGATTTGTAAATGCAACAGCAAAGTTAGCAAAAGGGAAATGTGAGAAAGAGCTTTGGGGAGATTGAAGAACGAGAAAACTACCTGAATCGTGAGCCAATGAGAAATCAAAGTAAAAACAGGCAAGCCGCCTAAAGCGCGGGAAAATGCAGACGAACAAGTCGTGACTAGTTTTAGTTTTGCATCCGATTGGTTGAGTAGTGCGAGTTTCTTTGTACCAATCACAGAGAAGAGTAAAGCAAAATTAATGCAATCCTGGATTACTTATGACACAATTGAAAACTGTCTTTTTCTCTTTCACCTTCTCGTTCTCACTAAACTACAACCATGTTCTCTGATTCTCATTAAGGTGTGGCACATTACGACCTTTTTGACCAGCAAGTGAACATGGGCTCGGAGAGGCTGGTAGACGAACACAGCACCAAGTGGCCTGCCAAGAGCATTCTCAAGCAGGTAGATAGGTCTTTTATCAAATAATTTCTAACCTACGTCACATCAATAACTCAAATCCGCTATCTTTGGGTAAACAAGTAGTAACACATCTCAGCAAAATAAGTCGCAGATACATGTGGAATACGCTTACAACAGTAATAACAGTAGTAAATTATTTAAACAAAAAGTTCTTGCTCCCGTCCACTCTGCGTAGTTTGTACAGCTCTTCCTTCCTAACGTCGCAGCATACGTGCCCCACTTATAACCTAAGAATGTTTTTGTCTTCAGCGTCCACAGCTGCGAGCAGTAGCCGTGTCTGAAGTTGCCTACCAGTGGAAGGAGCAATCAAGTCGCTTCTGGATCTACGGTCATGATCACAAAGTGTATGCTCCAAACTACCCCCAGAAGTGCTGCTGCGGCTGCAGTATTTTGTAGAACTGCTCTCCGAATGAGTAATCAGTAACCGCGAATTACATGATGCTTTCGGGACTTTGAAATTATAAAGGAGACGAGGTTTAGGGCATGGCCGCGTTTTACAAAAGGAACTGGCCATTATTTATCTCTGGGAAGGATTTTGGTTGTGTCGCGATAGAATTTACCCGATCCAATATTGTAATAATCACTCCTCCATAAGCAGTCAATTATCTCTAGTCCCCACATTTGTATTCTGTTGGCAACGACTGATTCCCCCTCCCTTCCCCTTGAACACCTCGTACTACCCCCCTAAAAAAATTAATATTAACTCATAGAGTTCTTCATAGTATAGATGAAATACATAATTATGCTCTCCATTGCTATAGATGTAGATTTCTGAATTCTGCAGTTCAATTAACTGCTGTTTTCTTTTTGTTAAAGAAAGACAGCATATTACTCTAGGTCTTTTAGCTGTCATGCATATGTCTGGTGCAAATCCATCGCATCTCTAATTTGACAGGTTACCGTTATCAGTAGCTTATACAGCTTTGCTTTGAATGTTTGTTGTAGTTAAGTAGAAGTGAAAACTACATTCATCTTAGGCAACATCCGTAATAGTAAAACGTGCGAAGTAATCTTGTCCTTGAGCCGAGCTGAAGAAACGCGCAGGCACATCCTCTCCCCACCCCGCTCAGAGCTTTTTTGCGACACCACATCTCGCTTAATGCTCCCGCGCGGCTCATGTATCTCCCTTTAAATGAATTTTAGATAGTGTTTATTAGGTTTTCATCACTCTGTTACCTATATTACATAATTCCACACTGCCGTAAAAACTTTGCTAAGTGTTTTATTCATAGACTTTTAAACAGATCATTAGACGCTATTGAAATGTCGACTCGAGCTTGCTTGAAGATTTGTTGTGTAATAAATAGGCGTAAAATGACCGATCATCAAAATGAAAAGATTGGTAAAACTTTGTTCGGAATAATGGCGAAGGTCAGTCGCATTGCGTAAAGGTTCATTATTCAGGAACTCACAACGACGCAAGTAATTACGTAACGCCGCACAACGGTGCTTTTATGACAAAACAAACCACGTAGTTCGTAGGTTTGAAATCACCGCAATATCAAAGTGTGGGATTTATAATACGACAAATTCTCAAAATACTAAGCATCACTGTAAATCCCTCTTTCCTCTATCCACCATCATTTGGTTAACGGGCCTAGTTGGTAGTTGTTCATGACCCTCAATGAAAATGAAGGTGGCGCAGCCGCCAATTCGAGCTGCAGAGCTTGGGTTTCAAAGTTTCAAAGCTCGCAACTCATTTGCTTAACGTTCTAAAAAGCATATAACCTTGCCAGCCTCGTAGGTTATCAATCACTTTTTGAGGTTTAGCATTAGCGTGTTGCATTACAAACTTTCAAGGGTGCGCTGAAAGAACTTCCGGTTGGCTTAGATCTCTAAGGGGTGAAACACTACTTCCGGCCTGTAAATTCAGCTATTTATTGAGATTCCATATTTTAGCCGGTGGCTGAGCAACCTCTCTTAGTAAACTGCTCGTAAATCAGTCAGAAAGTTTCGAATCACTCTTCTTTGTTTTATCAAACACTTATTACACAGCAAAGTTTAAAACCAATCCCAACTATTTTATTGACATATTTTTACATTTTGATGATTTACAATTTTATATTGCACACTTCTATATGGAATAAAAAAATTTTACTAAATTAAATATCAAAAAACAGTCCATTCAATCTGCTCGTTTAACTCAGGAACAGGTTCCTTGCTCAGCATGGTGGAAATATTCCAGTAAAAGAAGTATGGCTGCAAAATTGCTTAATCTTAGATGTAACATTACTTGAAGCTATACCTCTAAATATAATTAATGATCTGGCGGAACTGAATTTTGTATCCCTGTTATCGTATCAGACTTGATTTCAAACAAAAGTTTTAAGACCTGTGTAATCGTTGATCTAAAAGAGCTTATTGACCAGGCTGACTGACAGATCACATTTGTGTAACCCTTAGACTCCCAGAAGTGATTAACTTGTAACTTCTCCCTATGATATCCAGACATGATCCAGCACACAGGTAATGAGAATACTCAAAGTTATCAGGTAGAAGTTATTATCTTGATCTAACACCAAATTCTCGTAACAAATTCACAAAGAAATGTGTAACAGCCAGAGGGGAGAATTGACAATCAGATCTTGGGAGTTGAAAAGTTAATGTGCAATCTCTGAAATTTGTGATGTGATTGGTTGTTTTGTAGTTCCACTGACCATTCAGAAGATTGTTACTGAGAATATACATCACTCGTCCAGAGTAGTTTCATGTTTAAAAGTTGCATAAAATCAAGTTAAATCTTGTTAGGTATAATGATGAGTCTATTCAAATATCTGAATGCGATGGTTACTTAAGTCAGACACAACTATTCGACCATCGCTAAGTACTGCAATAGAGACGGCATTATTAAATTTTCCTTTAAAGTCTCCTTTTGATCCAAATTTTGTTATGAACTTTCCACTAAGATCAAATACCTGAACTCTGTGATTACCTGCTTCACAGACCATCAGGTGTCCTGCCTTGTTAACTGGCAAACAACGAGGGTAATGGAACTCCCCATCCCACTTCCCCTTCTTTCCAAATTTGTACAGAAAATTCCCATTTTTATCAAACACTTTGATACAACGTTCACCAAAGTCTGACACTATGAGATATTTTTCACACTGTATACAATGAACGGGAAAGCTTAAAGAACCCTCATCCCCGAATTTACTTAAAAAATGGCCTTTAGGTGAAAAGACCTTGATTAATTTGTTGATTGAATCAGCAATAATTATATTTCCGTCATTCTATATAGATAACCCGTGAGGATTCAACAGCTGGTGATCAAGATTTCCATAACCACCAAACTGGCTCAGGTACTCACCCTGCTCACTGAACAATTGGGCACGGTTGTTATTATTGTCCACCACTACGATGTTATTGTTTTTCTCAAAAGCTATCCCAGCAGGCCAGTTTAACTCTCCCTGTTTATCACCTATGATGCCAAAAGATCTGAAGTAAGTTCCATCGCAACTGAATACCTGAACTCTGTGGCTATTCACCTCAGTCACTGCAATTTCATTACGTTCATTCACTGCCAATCCCCAGGGATTCCTTAACATTCCAGGACACGAACCTTGTTGTCGAAAAGATAACACGGGTCTGAATTGTCTGGGTGAAACTTGAACCGGGAAAGGACTACCTTGAGCTTCTTCTTTGTTCACTTTGATTACGGCCTGGCATCTTCCGGCTTCTTTGGCGAAATAGCTGACTTTGTAGCTTCCATCTTTCACTTGCACTTCTTCCATGCAGTCATGGCCTTGCTGGCTTTTTTTTTGCACAGTTACTCGGTCACGCTTTTCGTAACATTGTTGTCCTTTGGCATTTTTTGTTGTTACAACAAAGTTTGCTTCAATTCCAACGATCGCTTCGGAGAGTCCTTTTCCTTCAGCAGTTGACAATCAAGATCTATCTACCTGCATTAGAATGCTCTTGGCAGGCCACTTGGTGCTGTGTTCGTCCCCAAGCATCTTCGAGCCCATGTTCACTTGCTGGTTAAAAAAGGTCGTGATGGGCCAAACCTTAATAAGAATCACAGAGAACATGGTTGTAGTTTAGTAAGAACAAGAAGGTTTAAGTGATAAAGCAGTTTTCAATTGTGTCATAAGTAATCCAGGATTGCATTAATTTTGCTTTACTCTTCTCTGTGATTGGTACAAAAAATTCGCATTACTCAACCAATCGGATGCAAAACTAAAACCAATCACGACTTGTTCGCCCGCAGTTTTCCGCGCTTTAGGCGGTTTGCCTGTTTTTACTTTAATTTCTTATTGGCTCACCATTCAGGAAGTTTTCTCGTTCTTCGATCTCGCCAAAGTTCACATTCCCTTTCCCTAAGTTTGGTGCTGCATTTACAAGTCTGGTCAATAGCGTCTACCCGCGCTTCCGACTGTTTTGTGAAAACGAAACGAAATAAACAAACAAACCAATGAAAACCAAGACAGCTGTACACTCACGTTTTCCAACCTCTGCCCATAAAGTTAATACACTGCTCCCTCTGCTACATTCCCTCAACGAGACCAGAACCCGGACACCTAGAAGAACGCAACTAACAAACAAAAAATATTAGTAAATACATCAATACATCGGCCACATCATGAGGAAAGAACCAAATAATGACTGCAGAACTGTATTAACCTGGACCCCAGGAGGACGGCGAAAACAGGGCAGACCAAAGACAACATGAAGGAAGACAGCAGAGAAAGAAAGGGAAAAAGCTGGATGGAAGAGCCGGAGTCAGGTACAAATCGCAGCGGCTGACAGAGCTGGTTGGCGGGACTGTGTTGAGGCCTTACGTGCCACATGGCATGAAGGAGATAGGAGAAGAAGGTGACATCAATACATCTACTCTCTCCGGATTTCACGAAGAATCGAATCCCAGATCTCAAGATGTCACGGGGTATCGAATTCCAGATCTTTGGATTTAGAAAGGAATCGAGTCCCAGATCTTCGGATTTCAAAAGGAATCTAGTTCCAGAACTTCGGATTTCACGAGGTCTCCCTGATCTTCGGGTTTCGAGCTCGAATGGTCAAAGAAACGCGAAATCTAAGGATTTCGATTTCTAAGATCTAGAATTCAATTCCTTGAGCGGGACTCGGATGTTCTTGGTTAATCCTCCGCGTTCGTGAGCAACAAATAACATTGTTCTTTATTAAAATGAATACGAAACTAAAGATTTTAGCATTAACCTACCCTTCCACATCCACAACACTTGTAACAGCACTTGTATTCCACAGCCATGCAATCATGACACGGCTGGGAATAAAAGAGAAATGAAACCACATGAATACAAGATCAGAGTAAAACCAAACTTATTTGATAACAAATTGTCCATGCTGAATAATCTAACAGTGAGAAACCTCTTCTATATTTAACCCTGGGGCCTAAAAAGTTAAATTCATCAGAGTTGGGACTTCAAGTTCTACAGTCAGGCACCGCTATTGGCTCCCTATTTTTTTGTATTGATTACCAAGCATGTGATCAAGATGGCTGGATATTTGTCAAGTTCCTTTTGGGATTTTATGTACAGCCCGCTTAAAACGTGTAATATTGTACCTTTTTTTTACCTTCCCTTTTAGCGCGAATCATCCGAATTCAATTCATCTTTGGAGGAGGGGGGGGAGGGTGGGGCTAACTATACACTAAGTTGTATTCTTAGCCTTTGCACCTTAACATCAGCATATTGTTCTTTGTAGGTTTCCTAAGGTCCTGACGAGGAGATCTGTTTAACAATCAAGAGCTTCACTAGTTGGTGATCATTTCCTTTATTCTCCTGACCTTAATGTGTGATTCAGGGGGGGACAGTGTAAGGAGATATTAGATGTTAGTCCCTCTAAGGGGTAAAAAGGTTAAAAAAGGGCCAATTGTAACGTAACGAAAAAAACATGTACATACCTTGATGTTGGTGGTGTGAGGAACTTCAATACTGGTTGTAAAGTCATTACACAACTGAGGGGGCTGCTCCATGGAGGTGGGGCACGCCCATTAATAGAGCTGTCTATTGGCTGACCTAAAATTTAAAGATTTCATTCGTTTGTTCGTTTATTTGCGTAAATCAGACAGGCTGGCCCTGTCTAACATTCCACCTGGTTTGAATGGGGTGCCTGTGTAACAAGGCCAGAACACAACTCTAGAAGTTACCTCCCCTAATCTTTGCGAGAAGTATGTGGGTTCTCTAATGTCCCAAACTAACCAGCATAGAGAAGATGCAGCTGGAGACAGAGCCTACGGTTTATCGTCTTTATCCGAGAAGACTAGATTGTCTAACCATTTCCGAAAGTATTAGCAATTATTGTAATACATTCTCCTCAGTCACTAAAGACCCTAAGTGCATGTTCATCTGGACTAGGGCTTTTATTCATGTTGTTAAAACAACATAAATTAAAATTAATCTTTTTTCTTCTATTTTGGAGCTGGATTTCCTGGAGGAGTATCTCTGTATCTCTGCCATCTGGAACAATTTCCAAAAAAGTATGCAACAATAATTTTCCACGTAAAAAGGAGAGTTATTGAAACTAAAAGAAATTCTACGCTGCCAATAGGACTACAATGACATTACTAAGTTAGTCAGTACCTTGTTGAGGTTCAAATTTTCGCTCAGTCTTTTGCAATTCCAAGAAACTTTCCAGAGAGTACTGCAAAAGTAAAATTCAATGAAAAGAAACTTTAAAAAAAATGCAACATATTAATATCAGTATGTGAATGACAATGTTAATCTTTTTATTGATTCCTTCTTGAGGAAAAAAAAAGCAAAATTAAGATTTATCCTCTAACTCCCATGATCTGATTGAACTCTGGGCAACTGAGAATAAATAATAAATAATTAGATAATAATGATTAATCTTATATATTATTATTTTTTATCACATGATAATAATTAACCTCATTCATTATAATTAGCAGGGAGGAGGACTTGAACCCAGGACCACCAGAATACAAGTCCAGGGCCCTGGGCACCACTCTGCCACACCGCCTCCTTCAAAACTAAAGTTGTCACAATGTTAGGTTTTGTAAATGAAAGAAAAAAATCTGTGGAATAAATAGTAGACAAAGTCCACCCATCACTAACTTGAACAGAATAAAGCAAATAAAAAAATAAAAATAAAAATCATCGTGGATTAAATTAGGGTGAAAATAGAACATCACTTACTCTATTTCAACATTACATTTCTTATGTTACTTTCTGTTCGGATCGTATTCCTCTGGTAGAATTGAATTTCCAGCCTGTGAAAGTTTGTAATTCCAAGGGGCAAACTGAGGGTTCAAAAAGTTATAAGAGTGCAAATTAAGTTTATTCAGCACTGTTATAAAACTACAGTCCAACTTATACTGTACACTGGATAGTCAGAACAAAATAAAGATAATTGATGAAGCCAATGTTTGATTCACTCAGCAACATTAAGTCAGCAACAACTTAAACCTTTACACCCTAATATCAGTATGCATATTCTCCATACTGTTCTTCATACATTTCTTCGGGTGCAAACAAGGAAAATTTGTTTAAAAATCAAGAGCTTCTATAGTAGGTGGTCATTTCCTTTATTCTCCTGACCTCAATGCGTGATTCAGGGGGGGACATTGTAAGGAGAAATCAGATGTTAGTCACTCTTAGAGGGGAAAGAGTAAATGACCCACAATTTAATGTCAAGGCTAAAATAATAAAAAAAACTTTTCTAAACACTACGTTCTATTGTCTGTACCATGTTGAGTACTACAGTCAGTTCATTTTCTTTTTGCTATATCCGGGTATCCATGGATATTGCAGCCTTGGCTGCTAAGCCCAAGGACGTTTTAGATACGTTGAATCTGCCTACTTTCGGTGTAAACTCTTCTTGTATATTTGAGTCTGTTCCATTACAGTTAAAGACTTTGCTACACAACATTTTTCAACAAAACTTGCCTACCTCAAACCACCTCCAAATGCTGCCCCAACAGCCATTTTACACCACCTAGAAAAGATGTTACACAGAACACCAGTTGACGCTGTTATATATGTTAAAAGCAAAAAGTTGTGGTAAATTCATTGACCTAATTAATAGTCCACTTTTAGTGAAAAACTTTCGTCACAGAAAAAATAGAATTATGACTTTTTATTCTAAGAAAAGAATTTTTACAAACTATAAGTATTGTTCTTCTTCATGGCCTCTGTTGAGGGAAAAATGTTGTCCATGTCTATGGGCTGTTTAAATTTTGTGTATGTAGGGGAAATATCATCTTTCCTTTAACCCTTTAACTTCTATGAGTGACCAAGGCAGAATTTCTCCTTACAATATCAATATGATATCAAGCAGACAAGTGATGAGAATAAAGAAAAATATCATTAGGGGATTATTAGTTGATCCAATACCAAATTCTCAAAACTAACATCATGAGAATAGTACAGCAAATAGTGAAGAGAATTACCAATGAAATCTTGGGAGTTTACAGGTTAACAGAAGTATTCATTTTGGAACAAAATTTTTTAAATTGAAGCAGTGTTGTATTACTTTATGGTATTCATTGATAATTATGTGGATATGAACATATTTGTGGCACTTTTATAACCAAGGCTCTTTGAAATATGTAAAAAGTCAGTCCTACCTTAAATTAAAATATGTTTTCATGAATTTTGCCATCCATCTTTAGCAAGATGCACATCACTCTGTCTAAAGAACAAAACATGGAAGACTCATTTTATTTCAGAATTGTTACCAAAAGAAAGTATTTTCAGAATATAATTTTTTATTAAATTTTCCAGACCCTTGCGATAAAATATGCAGATTTATCATTAAGAAAAAACATTTTAATTTGCACTCCTTTCCATCTTCCCACCTTTAAAAAAGACTCAGCCTCCTACCATTTATTCTCAGTCCTCTTACACCCTCCCCCCCCCCCCAACTCTCCTTGCTCTGGTTGCTTGAAGAGTAGATAACACTATTCACTGGATGAATCACTATCTGCTGCATAGCGCAGTACATTTTGTTAACACTTACACTCTGGGTAGCGATTTATCCATTGGATAGTGTTATCTACCCTTTAAACAGCTAGGCTCTGGGCTTGGCCCTTCTGTTCCTCTTTACCCACTGAGGAGACTGGTCATCACACAACTAATTAATTTTCTGACATCCTGGCAGTGAATTAACAAAAATGCAAAACAGCTTGAGTAAATCATACCAACAAGAAAGAAAAAACAATAAAAAATTTAACAGCGGTAAAAGTGGTTACTTTTCAACTTAAATCAAGGATATCAAGCTTCAGGGACTGACGAAGTCCTCCAGAAAGTATACCGCTAGTGTGTTTCCTAAGTGCACGACGATAAGGAGATCTTATGTGTTGACAATATTTTCCTTTTTTTACATCTGCCAAACCTTTCTTTGTAGAATGATTCCTTCAATCTCTTCCAAAGCGTACATTTTCAAAGATCTTCGTCACCTTTCACAGATGTCTTCCTTCTTAGATATTGTCCTCACGGTTTTTTTATCGTCAGAAAATGTACCGGGTAATTTTCAAGCATTATTCACTGTACATCTTGGAATCAAGCGAAAAAACAAGAATTGGAAAGAATACTGTCATTAAATATACCTAAAAGTATTAAGTATTTATTGCAAGTTAATCAAGGTGTTCAAAAAATTAGCTTCAAAATTTTTAGATGCCTTTTTTTATGCTCATCACTCTGTCTATAAAACATAACATATTAAATAACTCATCAATGAATTTGAATATATGAAAATCATATGTAACTACTGCAGTTTCATGAAGTGTCATTTCATCTCAGAATTGCTACCAATTGAATGTACTTTCAGCAGATCATTATTGATGAAATGACTGAGATTCAGTGTGCTATGAGTAATGTCAGCGACCTACATCAATTTATTGTACTGAGAAACCCAAACTGATTTAGAGAATCATTAGATCTCACAGTCCATTATTTCATCGCATCACAGTATCCTTCTCCATAAGAATAATCCAGAAGAATAATCCACCAGAATTATCCAGCAGAATAATCCACCAGGGAAATCCAGCAGAAGAATCCTGCAGAATTATCCAGCAGATTTATTCTGACAATGGAGTGAACTTTTAAAACAAACCTTTGCATTTGAATGATCTGCTAATTTCTTTGTATTCCTTTTCACTCTCTATGTAATCAATGGGGAAGGGAATCAAGGGAAAGGGGGGGGGAAAGACATGACATGAGTAATGGTCTCTATAGGTTCCCACCTGATTTCAAATAATACTTCTACTCTCTGCCAACCTGTTTCTTCTTCAGATTCACCATTCTCCAACATCCTAGTAGTAAATTTACAAAAGTGCCTTCATAACATAACTAAAGCAAAGCATGCACTCTGATTGGTTTATACAGGATCTACTCTTTGCCTATGGGTGCATGCTGCTGACGTGAGCAAATGCTAAGACCACAGGCACCCCAAGCTCTCTTTGAGAACCACACAAGGAACACAATTTACTTATTTATAAGTATTTGTATGGGATTTTCTAAAAGATATCCACAGAGATAGTTAAAAGTGAAAATATTAAATAAAAATGGCTTACCTTGTTCCATACATGTGTTGTTTGGTCCTGGTGTCGTTATTTTACCGATTTCACTTGATTTAAGCAGTTTTTTTTAATCCTGGCTTTCTATGTGGAATCACTCTGTCTATCACTCTGTCTATATCCTTATATATATATATGCAAATTGTATTCCTTGTGTGGTTCTCCAAGAGAGCTTGGGCCAACTGCGCAAGACTATTTTCCGCGGATGCTTTTTTTTTGATCACGTAAGATTTGTTAAATGAAAGGGAACTCTTGTTACAATACATCAATGTTATGTTATAAAACAAATGGTGAACGCCATAGCGAGCACTATTGAGTTATGGATGCCCTTGGGAGGTTTGCTAAGCGCTCAAGTAGCTAGAGTCGCATGAGACGATAGCCTCGTGCGACTCTTAGCTTCTTTCATCCTTAGCAACCTCCCGCGTGCATCCACAACTCACTATAGTTCACCACTAGATTTTCTCCGGTTTTTATTGGTTTAAATCAATCACGCGACGCGATAGTGTTCATCCGTGGAGAGACACTATCAGCCCATAGTACCCGCCCGCGGAAAATACCCGGATGAATAGTGCCTGTCCGCGGAAAATACCTGGATTGGTAGTACTCATCTGTGAAAAGTTTTGAATAGTTTGACTGGCGTGAAGTTAGGCAGATCGGATAAACAGTGACTTTTCAATTCTGACTGGTATAATGTATTATTTAGCCAATGTACGGTTGTGAATTATTGACATTTGTGACAAGCTGTAGGCGCGGAAGAAAATTTACTGGTGAACAATAAAAACAATAGAGTGTTTATGTCTCGGAACTATCCCTCTGATAGTTGCCCCTTAGAAATTTGAATTGGAAATATTTGTTTTAAGAACATCAAATTTCTGCAGGGCAACTATCAGACCGATAGTTCCGAGACATAAACACTCTATTGTTTAAATAGTACACGCTATGGCATTCACCATTTGTTAATTGAGCTTGACTAATATATACCAAAAGTGAAGAAAAATACTCAAAAATTAAACAACGGTGAAAGTGGTTACTTTTCGACTTAAATCAAGGATGTCAAGCTTTCAGGGGCTAATTAAAGCAGTCCTCCAGAAAACATACCGCTAGCGTGTTTTCTAAGTGCAAGACAATAATGGTAGATCTTGTGTTCAGAATATTTTACATTTTTTTTTTTACATTTTTCAAACCTTTCTTTGTAGAAGGATTCCTTCAATCTCTCCAAGAGTGTACGTTTCGAAAGATCTTCGTCACCTTTTACAGACATCTTGGTTCTTTAATATTGTCCTCACATGTAATTGTAGTCATGAAATGTACCAGGTAATTTTCGCGCATTGTTAACTGTACATCTTAGAATCAGGCAAAAAAGCAGCAATTTGTAAGAACACTGTCATTAAATATACCCATGTATTCATTGCAAGTTAATCAAGGGCAAGGCATTCAAGAAATTAGCTTCAAAATTTATCACTGTCAGAGGAAGCCATCTTGGCCGAAAAATCCAGGGAACTGAGACCGAACCTGAATCCCTAGTGCCAGTCCCTGAGTGGCCCACCGTATTTACTCATGGCGCTTTGCCTCAAAAGCGGCGTTTATTTTAAGGGGCGCTATTCCAAAACTTGACGCGACGCCGGAATGTCTACTTAAAACTTTTCCAAAACATTTCTTGTCCGCCAAGAGCCTAACAAGGAATTTTTTTTGATCTGGCATAGCCTACTTGAAGTAGCACCTTCCCCCTAGGGTACTGCCACGGGAAGATAAACTTCTCAGAATTCTCAAAAATCTTGCACGTCAAATAGGCCTCTATGCATCAAATGTGATTGGTCAATATTTATAGCATTCCACGAATTTTAGAGATTGTGCATTAAACTAAGTGTAATCTGTCAGTCAGCCCAATCAATAAGCTCGTTTAGGTCAATGATTACACAGTTTTCAAAACTTTTGTTTGATATCAAGTTTCATATCACAGGTGACAAATTACTCCTTAATTTTGGCGCGAAATTTCAGCGTTAATTTTTTAATTTCATATGTGAAATTACAACATTGCCATGGTAACATCTCTTGTATCTCGATCAGAGCCAAGATGGCGTCGAGATTTAAGACGGTGACCCTTGAAGAAGTTACGAACTTAAAAGAAGCGGCCGATAATTTATTAACAGGCACGAAGAATTCGAAAGGTGTTTTTTCTGAAGAAACTCAGAAAATGACGTTCTTTAACAATAATGTATGCTTTCAACGAAAACTATATTCCTTTTCATGTTCTCGGTTTTCGATAGAATAAACCAGTAAAAACAATTACGATTATGAACGTAATTTGTCACCCACGATATTAAAAGGTAATCAAATGGTTTTCTTGTGAAATTAGGAAATAATTTCATTTGCGTTTTGTCAAAATTCTGTTAATTTCCCTCGCCTAAAGGCTCGGGAAATTATCAGAATTTTGACAAAGCGCGCGTGAAATTATTTCCTAATTTCACTCGTCGCCATTTGATTACACATACAAATATGATGACAAGGAGTTTGACTAATGGTCGTGGGTCGTGAGTACAAAACGTGGATCGTGCGTGCAAGTCGTGGGTCGTGGGTGTGGGTAAAAGTCGTGGGTGTGGGTAGTACTTAATAATTAATGGTTAATAGCTCATATTTAATAATATTGATAGTACTTCTAATAATTAATTACTGTTATTATTGTAGGGGACAAGGGTTTATTCGGAATCCGGCCGACCGACGAGCCTACCGAGTAGTAATTCTTGGGTGAAAAAGGTTCTTGACAGTGAAAATAAATAAGCATCACTATACCTTGCTTAATTAGATGGCCTTTTTCAGGGCATCTTCTTCGCTGTCCTGCTGGTAAGTTCGCATCCAGGTTTGGCTGTCATCTGGAGTATTCTGATCTCCCGATACAACTCCAGCGTAAGTTCTTTTGGCTGACATAATTGACCAAATAAAGCGAAAACAGGAAAAGTTAACAGCGACTGCTTGAGAAAATCCGATCTTTGAACCATACAAAAAACCTGGGCACACAAAGTACGTACCACCGTGAAGTACATGTAATACTTCTCGACGAACAATGAAACGTATGTTTCTTGAGTACGTTTGATTTCGCAACTCTGCCGAGTCTGGTCTTTGTCAGATAAGAAATGAATCATTTAAACTATTAGAACCTCTTCATTTATTTATTTACTTATTTCAATAATTCTTCAGATCTGGTTTATTTTATGATTTAGAAAACGACCTGGCTAGTTACATGGAGGAAGAAGAATTTTAAGATTGTAATCGGTTCTTCGTTTAATTTTATGTCACCGATGCCAGTTGTCGTGATCAATTTAACATAGTCCTGCGATTTCCATAGTTATTTCCTAGAATATTTCCGCCATGCTGAGATGGAAACCCTTTCCTGAAAAAAACAAAACAACAAACAGCAAAGTGAATAGACGGTTTTTTGACAAGAGTAGAATTGTGTAATTGTATAATTAACTAATGTAATGAAATTTTGCAAATCCATCTGAAAATGTGTCAATAAAATGGTTATGATTGTTTTGAAATTTTGCTGTATAATAAGTGTTCAAGAGAGGGATTCGAAACTTCCTGACTAATTTACGACCAAATTAACGGGAGACTCAATTTATTAGAAGGAAAGACTGAGATATTTTAAAAATTTCATTGAATAGCTAATTCCGGAGGTAATATTCCTACAGGATTCAAACCAACCGGAGGTTTGTGACGCAATACGGTAATGCTCAATCTTAAAAGCTGATTGATAGCCCAAGAAGCTGGCGGGTTTGTGCGCGCATTGAAGCGTTTTAAGCAGAGAAGCCGCATGAAGTTTAATGCTCGAATTAGCTGCTCCGCTACCTTTATTTTTATCGCTGGTCATGAACAACTACCAACTAGGCCCGTTACCCGGAGGGATTTCCAGCGATGCTCAGTTTTTTCGGCAAATTGTCCAATTAAATCTCACACCCTAACTCTCACGCGATGCAGTTTTTGTTTTGTTCAAGCTCCTGTGAACAACGTTAAGTAATTAGTCGCGTTGTTGTTCAGTTTCCTGTTCAGTAAACTTTAAGGCAATGATTGGGACCTTTGTCGTCTCGGTTATCGCTTCTTAAAAGCAAAACTTTTATAATATGCCTGAGAGGACATGGGTAGAAGGTAAAAAAATCAACATCTGGAAAAAGAAACATATCGTGTGTAAGCAAAAGCCCATTTGAACGAGAAAATCAGTAGTAAAACGGCTTGATAAATATTCACGTCAGTAATATTATGGCTTTGTGATGCGTTCAGTTGTGTATGTAATTAAAGCATGATAACAAAACATCGTGTGGAGTCGGTGTTTCGTTACACCTTTGTTCAGTGCTGCAGTGTTAATAGTGAATTGTGGGTAAAACAGAGGAATAAGTGGAGAGGAATGGCAAGAAAAGGACTGGTGATGGATAGGAGGAAAAATCAAGGATTTGGCTCAAGAGCTTTTTTGTACAAGTCACGCTTATCCCAACACCTTCCAAAAAACTTTGATTGGTCGAAGCTATAATGAGGGTGAGCCTCTATTCTGACCCACTGACTCAAGTTACCTGATTGAAAACATGTCTATCTCAGGTGACAGCTACGCGTAATGAGCTTTAAATGTTTTAGGTCAGGCTAAACTTAACAATTCTCAGGAATCTTGCATGTTAAACATGTCTTCAGGCATCTCACGTGATTGGTCAAAATTAATATAGCAATTCAACCACAAGACTGTTAAGTTGTTTAACAGATATTTGGCGTCACGATAGTTGCTAATTATACCGGGATTATCGATTGTAGTGTTGGTCCGCGAGTTTTTTTGCTCTGTATTCTAAAAGGAAAGACCGCTTTACACAAAACAAAAGTGACAAAACGGGAAAAGAAGCAGATGAAATCCATGACAAGCAGTTTTATGCTGCTTAAGGTCACAGTTCCGTTTTCCTCTTGCTCTGAGGTAGGAAATCACAAACATGCGTGAAGGGACTGGTAACCAAAAATTAAAAAACCACCATAGAGCTCTCTACCAAAGAGAGATAGGAAAAAATCCATCGATAAGGACCACCATGGTCTTCTCACCAGTGACTAAAGAGTCAAGTCCCTGTCTCATTATCTCTCGAGAAAAGAATATTTTGACAATTAAATTGGCTGGAACAGCGAAGCTGAAAAGTGGAGGAAGTGGAGAACAGAATGATCAGAGTAGAAAAAACAAAAAGATGTAGCCTGAGATAGGAGGATTTCGGTTTCCATTCAAAACTATTTCGAGCGAAACTTAGCCAATGTATTCATTTTCGGCGCGTTCAGTTATTTTACGCCTGTTGATCAATCAATAAATCCTCAAGCAGGTTCGAGTTAAGGCTTCTGTAAATAGCGTCGAGTGATAATTTTAAAGTCTAGGAATGAAATACTTGCGCTGTGTGGAATTATAAAATAATAGTAAAACAGTGATACAAAACAGTACCTAAATTTAAATCAAGTGGAGATACATGTACCGCGCGGAAGCATGGAGGCAAGAGTTAGTAAAGCAAAAAGGCACTTAGAAGGGTGGGGAGAGAATATGCTTGCGTGTGACTTTCACTCGGCATAAGAACTGCTAGTTCACATGTTTAGCTGTTGCGTGTGTTGCCCAAGATAAAACAAACCAACTCCACTTATGTACAACAAACTTTTAAGATTAAGCTGCATAAGCCACTGATTATGTTAACCTATCAAAATAAAGCTCATACAGAGTCTATTCTTTTTTAAAATCACGCACCTCCCAAACACTTTCAATTAAGCTTCGCGATTGGCGGAGACCATACTGAAGACACTCTTCCACTGAAACCTGTCCGCCATCTCATTGAAAACAAGTCTGTCTGCAGCTGCACACTGAGTGAGCATCAAAATGATCAAGGTCGCGGTAACTTACACGATTGACAGAAATCTCGCTTGTCAATTACCACAATGATGTATTTTATCAGGCGCTCCCCCTACAAAACCGTCGGCTACGAACACTAGTTAGTATTTTCAATGAAAAATGGCCTATTTATTTGAAAAATTTCGAGTTAGCACTACGATAGCGTCTAGTTTTTCTGAAAATCACGCTCTTATTTAACACCTTCGCCATTGGTCGTGGCCATTCTGGAGACTCACTGAAGGTCAGCCAATCTTCCTTAAACCTGTCCACCATCTGATGAGAACATGTTTGTCTACCGAGGTCAAGCAGTATAAAATTAGAAGTATTCTCAGAAATCTTGCATGTCAAATACGCCTTTAGGCATCGCATCTGATTCGTTAATATTTATAGCATTTCATTCGCAAGACAACAACTGTTTTATTAGGGGTCTTTAATACGTGTAGCAAAATCCTTCCTTTCAAGTCGCTAAACATGGATATCAAAACCTTACTTGACAATCTTCATGAAGAAGTTTCCTGTCCGGTGTGCATGACCACATTTACTAAACCAAAGCAGCTGCCATGTTTACACAGCTTCTGCCTTCACTGTTTAGCAGGAATTCAAAGAAACAGTGGCCACCATGATGTCATAACATGTCCTGAGTGTCGCAAGGAGAGTCAAGTCCCTGGTGGAAACCTTAAAGATATGCCCACTAACTTTCGCATCAACAGTTTACTAGATGTGCTCGCCATAAGGGAGTGCAGTTCTACCGGAGTCAAGTGCAGAAACTGCGACAAAAGAAGAGTGCAAAGTTTCTACTGTTTTCAGTGTTGTGCATTCTGGTGTGAAGAGTGTATCACTGTGCATAACTTACTCCGAGAAAACGAAGAACACCGAGTACTTGCACTGGAAGATTTTGAAGATCAAGACGTTGAGGATGTCTTGAAGCGATCAGCATTTTGTTCACGACAAGGCCACGAAAAGGAAAAGTTGAAATTCTTCTGTGTCAAATGTGAAGAGACTGTTTGTTCTTCATGTGTTGTAACCGCTCACCATAGACATGTTATAGTACTATTAGAAGAAGCGGCCAATGAAAAGAAATTGCTAGTCATGTCCACGATTGAATCCAACAAAGCAAAAGCACAAAGGATGAGAAACAAAATCTTGAAACTTGACGAGAGTTCTCGTAACATCGAAGCAAACGTTGCCAAAGTAAAAAGAAGCGCGCAACAGTTTGCAGAAATCATGATCGCAGTTAATGAAGCCAAGAAACAGGAAATCTTTGATGAAGCGCATCATGAGGCGCAACAATCCCTGGAACGTTTGCGAATACAAAGGATCGAAATGGAACAGAAAGTCAAAATGATCGAAACAGCAGTCACAAAATTTGAAACGCTTTTAAAGCGAAGCACCAGCGCAGAGCTTGCAGAGTTAGATAAGGCAATAAACACAATCATCCCGAAAGAAGTCGACGATGAGCGCGAACAACTGGACTGTGACCTCGAAGGTCTGCGTCAATTAATCTTTGAGGAAAACGAAGCCTTAAAGGCAAAAACAATACATGGAGGAATTGGCCGTGTATTTAGCTCTGAGTCCAAAGCGGATCAGTCGACTGCTAAAGGAAAAGGACTCACTGAAGCGATTATTGGAATTCAAGCGAACTTTGTTTTAACAACAAAAAATGCCAAAGGACAACAATGTTACGAGAAGCGTGACCGAGTAACTGCGGAAATAAAAAATCAGGAAGGTCATGACTGTGCAACAGAAGTGCGAGTGAAAGATAACCACGATGGTAGCTACAAAGTCAGCTATTTTGCCAAAGAAACCGGAAGATGCCAGGCAGTAGTCAAAGTGAATGAGGAAGAAGCTGGAGGCAGTCCTTTCTCGGTTGAAGTTTCACCAAGACAATTCAGACCCGTGTTATCTTTAGGACAACATGGCTCGTCTCCTGGAATGTTAAGGAGACCCTGGGGAGTGGCAGTGAATGAACGTGATGAAATTGCAGTGACTGAGTGGGTGAACGACAGGGTTCAGGTATTCAGTAGCGATGGAACTTACTTAAGATCTTTTGGTAGTAAAGGTGATAAACAAGGTGAGTTCAAGTGTCCTTCTGGGATAGCTTTTGATAAAAACAATAACATTATAGTGGTGGACAGCGGTAACCACCGTGTTCAATTGTTCAGTGAGCAGGGTGAGTACCTGAGCCAGTTTGGTGGTAAAGGAAATCTTGATCACCAGCTGGTTCATCTTCATGGATTATCTGTAGAGAACAATGGAAATATAATTATTGCTGATTCAAACAACAAATTGATCAAGATGTTTTCTCCTAAAGGCCATTATTTAAATAAATTCGGGGGTGAGGGTTCTTTAACCTTTCCCTTTCACTGTATACAGTATGAAAAATATCTCATAGTGTCAGACTGCCATGAACATTGTATCAAAGTGTTTGATAGAAATGGTAATTTTTTGTACAGATTTGGAAAGAAGGGGGAGGGGGATGGGGAGTTCAATTTCCCTCATTGTTTATCAGTTAACAAGGCAGGACACCTGATGGTCTGTGATAGATTTAATCACAGAGTTCAGGTATTTGATCTTAGTGGAAAGTTTATAACAAAATTTGGATCAAAAGGAGACAAGAAAGGAGAATTTTATGCTCCTGTCTCTGCTGCAGTGCTCAGCGATGGTCGAATACTTGTGTCTGACTTTCATAACCATCGTATTCAGATATTCGAATAGACTAACATCAGTACGCCTTAAAAGATTTGAATTAATTTTATGCAACTTTTAAACATGAAACTACTCTGGACAAGTGATGTATGTTCTCAGTAAGAATATTCTGAATGGTCAGTTGAACTACAAAACAACCAATCAAATCACAAATTTCTGAGATTGCGCATTAAAACCCTTTAACTCCCAAGATCTGATTGGTCAATTCTCCCCTCTGGCTGCTACACATTTCTTTGTGAATTAGTTACGAGAATTTGGAGTTAGATCAAAATAAGAATTTCTACTTGATAAGTCTTAGTATTCTCATTACCTGTTTGCTGGATAATGTATGGATATCATAGGAAGAAGTTACAGGTTAATCACTTCTGGGAGTTAAAGAGTTACACTAAGTGTGATCTGTCAGTCAGCCAAGTCAATAAGCTCTTTTAGGTCAATAATTACACAAGTTTTAAAACTTTTGTTTCATAGCAAGTCTAACACGAAAACAAGAATGCAAAATTCAGTTGTACCAGATCATTTGATTATGTTTAGAGGTACAGCTTCAAGTAATGTGACATCTAAGATAAAATAAATACTTTAAATTATGGATAAAACTTTAGATATACGCCGTTTTAGATCTGTGACAATTGTATTTCTTATTTTAGCTTTTAATACTTTTTATTTTTACGGAGGACCTCCCTGAAAACCACGTATTTATGCGACGGGCGTTTCCCCCTTAAAGATTGTTTATTATTATTATTATTATTATTATTATTATTATTATTATTATTATTATTATAAAGAATTGTACAGCCATAGGTATTTGCTCGAATGTTTTAATCATACTGAGCTGGGAACCTATTCTTGAGTTAAACCAGGAGAGTGAATAGACTGTTCTTTGACATTTAATTTGGTAAAATTTTGTTATTGCATATATAAATATGCAATATAAAATTGTAAATAATCAAAATATAAAAATATGTCAATAAAATAGTTGTGATTGCTTTTAAACTTTGCTGTATACAAAGTCTTTGATAAAAAAAAAAAGAGTGATTCGAAACTTTCTGACTGATTTACGAGTAATTTACTAGGAGAGGTTGCACATCCACCCGCTAGAATAATCTCATTAAAAAACTCATTAATAATTCATGAGCTGATTAGCCTATCACACGAGGCAAATCGATCACTTGTATGAACCTTTATAGCCGGTATAGAATAATCATTCTGAAAAGCCCGGAGAGGGTTTTGATTTCGGTCTCGGGAAAAATCGGGGTACAATTCATAAACAACTAAATCATAAGTTATTCCCCAAAAGGCAGCATACAAAAACATTAACCGCAGTAAACAACAACGTTTATTTTCCTGATAAATTCTTATTAGAACAGAAATTCGTTCTTTTACAGTTTCCCATTGTTCACAAAATTAATTGTGCAGTTTTGAAAACTCTCAACTTCAACTCTAAATCCTATTTCCTCCGAGTTGGCTTCTTGAATTCTTCTTGAACTTTGCCACTCGTCAAAAATTTTGTAAGCCCACTTTGTGGCATACTGAGTAGCCCTTGGAACACAACTATCCAAGTAATCTTTCTCTTGCTTCGCATTTTTTGGTTCTCGAAACACGCGTTTGGGCGGTATTTCAAGGAAAAGCTTTCTGAACGTTAACAGCAGCCGAACAAGGAGCACTTTTCCCCTCTTTATGTAATTAACTTTTAATGCATTCAAATCACGTTTATAAAAATCCCTAGAAAGGCACGGGTTTTTGAAGCTATTTAATGCATTCATATAACGTTTGGAAAAATCCCTAGAGAGGCACGTGTCTTTGAAGATATTTAAAAAACTCGCAGCACGTGTTTCATCGAGTCTAAAAACACTGCTGCTCGTTTTTAAACAGTAGATAAATAGCTTTATTTACAAGCCGGAAGTAGTGTTTCACCCCTGAGAGATCCAAGCCAACCGGAAGTTCTTTCAGCGCACCCTTGAGAGTTTGTAACGCAACACGCTAATGCTAAATGCGCTTCCGACTGTTTCGTGAAAACTGATATCCTTCCCAGAGATAAATAATGGCCAGTTTTTTTTTTATTCTAAAACGCGGCCATGCCCTAAACTTTGTTTCTTTTATAACTTCAAGTCCCGAAAGCATCACGTAGTTCGCGGTTACTGACTGCTCATTCGGAGAGCAGCTCTACAAAATACTGCAGCCGCAGCAGCACTTCTCTGGGGGTAGTCTGGAGCATACACTTTGGGATCATGACCGTCGAACCAGAGGCGACTTGATTGCTCCTTCCATTGGTAAGCAACTTCAGACACGGCTACTGCTCGTAGCTGTTGGCGCTGAAAACAAAGACATGTCCAAAGCTAATTAGTGGGGCGCGAATATTGGGACGCTAAGAAAAGTTGTACAAACCACACAGAGTGGACGGCAGCAAGAATCTTTCCTTTAAATAATTTACTACTGTTATTACTGTTGCAAGCGTATTCCACGTCTATTTGCGATTTATTTTGCTGAGATGTGTTACTATTTGTTAACCCAAAGATGGCGGACTAGAGTTATTAAGTGACCTGGTGTTACCACCGCAGAACCCTAGTTTCTTTTTTGTTTTTGTTCTCTTTTTATGGATTGGACATTTGCTTTGATATTACATGAGTTGTGAAATGAGAAAGCTGTAACCCGGATGAAAAAGCACATGTTTTGGAGTAGAGAAGAGGGTTTTTTTTTGGCTTTGTAAAACACTGGCAGAGTTTCGGAATAAATTGTGGTAAACAAGTTACAAATGATGTCGATTTGAAGTCTCGGCAACACCTGATTTAATAAATTTTCTGATTAAAGATCTATCTACCTTCATAAGAATGCTCTTGGCATGCCACTTGGTGCTGTGTTCGTCTACCAGCCTCTTTGAGCCCATGTTTACTTGCTGGTCAAAAAAGGTCTGGATGGGCCACACCTTAATGAGAATCACAGAGAACATGGGTGTAGTTTAGTAAGAACGAGAAGGCGAAAGAGATAAAGTCATGAGTAATCCAGGATCGTATTAATTTTGCTTTACTCTTCTTTGTGATTGGTACAAAAAAAAACTCGCACTACTCAACCAATCGGATGCAAAACTAAAACCAGTCACGACCTGTTCGTCTGCATTTTCCCGCGCTTTAGGCGGTTTGCCTGTTTTTACTTTGATTTCTCATTGGCTCACGATTCAGGTAGTTTCTCGTTCTTCAATCTCCCCAAAGCTCTTTCTCACATTTCCCTTTGGCTAACTTTGCTGTTGCATTTACAAATCTGGTCACTTGCGTTTTCCCGCGCTTTAGACAAATTTGTTGTTTTTATCTTAGGTTCTTATTGGCTGATTGTGATATTTCCTTCAATCTGATTGGCTGTTATGATTACTTTGCTTTTGGTTTGAAAACTCAATCGAATAGCGCGCTATGTTTATGTCCGACGAAGAGTCTATTGGTAAGAAAAGAAAAAGACTCACCCCTGGTAGTTCTTGCTTAAATATTTCAGTTCCTTACGAATCAACGATGAGTTCAGCGGGCAACTAATCTGACTTTTCGATGGTTAAAATTCCATATCTTCGGATTTCAAAAGGAATCGAGTCCCAAACCTTTGCATTTCACGAGGTCTTCCTGATCTTCGGGTTTCAAGCTCGGATGGTAACCGGAACGCAAACCCTTGGAATTTCGAAATCTAAAATCTAGATTTCGAGTCCTTGTGCGGGGACTCGGATGTTTTTGGTTTCCTCCACGTTCGTGACCAAACAAATAGCTTCGTTCCGCTTCATGGTTCAAAAGATTTTAGCATCGCATGTCAACGTACCCTTCCACGTCCACAACACTTGTCACAGCGCTTGTATCCCACAGCTATACAATCATGGCACGGCTGGGAATAAAAGTGAGATGAAACAACATGAAAAGAAGAATAAGGAGAATAATGTGATGGTTAGAGACCTCTCTTACATTGACCCTGGGGGCATGTTGGCTTAAAATGTTAAATTTATTAGAGATTGACTCCAAGTTCTGCAGTCAAGCATCGCTATAGGCTCCCTATTTTTTGTATTGTTGACCAAGCGTGTGATCACGATGGTTGGATATTGGTCAAGTTCGTTTTGCGTTTCCCTGCATAGTTCCCTGAACAGGTGCATTGTTTTGCCTTTTTCCTTCTCTTTTTGCGCGAATCATCCTAATTCAATTAATGTACATCATGGAGAAGAAGGAAAGGAAAGGGGTGGGGCTATATAATAAGTTGTATTCTTAAACCTTTGCACCCTAATATCAGTATGCATATTCTCCATGCTGTTCTCTATACACTTCTTAAGGTGCTGACAAGGAGAATTTGTTTAACAATCAAGAGCTTCTTTAGTTGGTGATCATTTTCTTTATTCTCCTGACCTCAATGTGATGTTATAGCAAAGTTTATTTCAAGGTTTTAGTGTAACACAACCGTGACAGTGTAAGTCATGCAATCATCAAAAAGTTATCACAAAATATAAATAAATAATACAAAATTTCCACGGGCTCGGACTTCGCAAATTCAAGGTTTACTATTCTGATTCAAAGAGCTATGTGTGGTACTATTGCAACGTACTGCTAAATGATCTTTTCACACGAATAAAACGAACTATCGACCTCAAAACATAGCTCCTTAACTGTGGCAGTCATTGTCGTCCACGGAAACAACATGCATGACAGCTGATTACGTGACCTGACAAGTTTCCATTTATCACGTGATAAATGATAAATTATCGCGCGATAATTTCCATTTATCGCGCGATAATTTCCATTTATCGCGCGATAATTCCATTTATCGCGCGATAATCTCCTTTTATCACGCGATAATCTTCATTTATCGCGCCATAATTTTTCATTTATCGCGCAATAATTTCCATTTAACGCGCGATAATCTATCATTTATTGCGCGATAAAAAAAAATGTGTCATGTCTGCTATGGGCCACCGTACTTCTGGGATAAGGACGATAAACTGTAGGTCTTGTCTCCAGTCGCATCAGTCTCTGTGATGGTTAGTTGAGGACATTAGAGAACTCTCATACTTCTTGCAAAGAGCAGGGGAGATAACTCCTAGAGGTGTGTTCTGGCCTTGTTATACAGGCACCCCATTCAAACCAGCTTGAATGCTAGACTAGGCCAGCCTGCCTGAATTACGCAAGTGAATTAATAAATGGATACAGTCTTTGAATTTTAAGGTCAGCCAATAGACAGCACTGTTAATGGACCTGCCCCACCTCCATGGAGCATTCCTGCCCTGTTCCCTCAGTTGTTTAATGACTTTGCAACCAATATTGAAGTTCCTCACACCACAACCATCGAGGTATGTACATTATTTTTTGTTAGGTGACAGTGCCCTTTTTTAACCTTTTTACCCCTCAGAGTGACTAACGTCTAATTTCTCCTTACACTGTCCCCCCTGAATCACATATAAAGGTCAGGAGAATAAAGGAAATGAACACCAATCAAAAACGCTCTTGATTGTTAAACAAATCTCCTCGTCAACGCCTCAGGAAATGTACAGAGAACAGAATGGAGAATATGCATACTGATCTTAGGGTGCAAAAGTTGAGAATACAACTTACTGTATAGCTAGCCTCTCCCTCCCCCCCTCTCCTCCAGAGATGAAGATGAATTGAATTGGGATGATTTGCGCTAAAAAGGAAGGGAAAAAAAGGCAAAATATTACACGTTTTAAGCGGGTTATGCATGAAAACACCAAACGAACTTGACTAATATCCAGCCATCTTGATCACATGCTTGGTCAGCAATGCGAAAAATAGGGAGCCTCTAACGATGCTTGACTGCAGAACTTCAAGTCCCATCAGGTGAAGTCCCATCCATCAGATGAATTTAACTCTTTACGCTAACATGCCCCCAGGGTCAAATGTGGGAGAGTTCCGTAACTGTCAGTTTATTCAGCATGGACAATTTGTTATTAAATGAGTTTGGTTTTATTCTGATCTCGTATTCATGTTGTTTCATTTCATTTTTCTTTCCAGCCGTGTCATGATTGCATGGCTGGGGGGTACAAGCACTGTTACAAGTGTTGTGGATCTGGGAGGGTACGTTAATGTCAAAATCTTTAGTTTCATATTCGTTCAATGAAGAACGATGTTATTTGTTTGCTCACAGACATGAAGGAAACCAAAAACATCCGAGTACCGCTCAAGGAATCGATTTGTAGATCTTGGAAATGGAAATTCTTAGATTTCGCGTTCCAATGACCATCCGAAATCCAAAGATCAGGGAGACCTCGTGAAATCTGAAGATCTGGGACTCGATTTCTTTTAAAATCCGAAGATTTGGGACTCGATTTCTTTTGAAATCCGAAGATCTGGAATTTGATCAGCCGTGAAATCCGAAGATAGGCGATTTGATTCGTCGTGAAATCCGAAGATATGGGATTTGTTTCCTCGTTAAATCCGAAGATAGTTGATTTATTGATTTATTTAGTTATGTTTTTCGTTTTTCAGGTGTAATGGTTCTGGTCTCGTGGAAGGAATGCAGAAGTATGAACAGTCTATTAACTGCATGGACAGAGTTTGGAAAACGTGAGTGTACAGCTGTCTTGGTTTTCATTGGTTTGGCGTGTTTGTTTGTTTGTTTGGTTTTCACAATACAGTCGAACCTGAACAAACTGCCACCTCTCTCAATGGCTGCCTTTCCACAACGGCCACTTTTTTGGTCCTGTCGGGCTGTCCATACATTCATTTAACCTCTCTACAATGGCCACTTCTTCACAACGGCCACTTTCTTCTGTCCTCAAGGTGGCCGTTGTGGATAGGTTTAACTGTATCTACAACAAAATCAGTCAGACACAGCTCTTGTAGATTTTAAAGAGAGGTGGACAAATCTTGTTACGCTATCTACATTTCCATTCCTTCCAAAGAAAAAGAGCTTTTAAAAATCTTTTTCGATTGCAGTTGTGAGGTTTGTAATGGTCACGGCTGAATAAAGTGTGGGACGTGTTTGGGACAAGCTCAATCAAAAAACTTTCATTTCGCTGACTGTAAAATGGTAAATTAGTGAAGCCATACACATTTATAAACTTCACCATGTTCTATCAAGTGAGGTGTGTGAACTTTAAAGCCCATATTCCAAATCTACTTAGCGAGCGTTGAGATTTCCTGATAGATTCCAACACGTATAACTCAAATGAGACGAAAGCCAAGTTGCTCAGGAAGGAAAAATCTTCCAAAACAGCGCAATTCAAGTAACTGCATAATAATCAGCCCTTTTCACCGATGCGGCAACTCGAACAATAGTGAAAGCAACAATCATCATGCTTCATTAACTGCTAAACAAAAGCCTATTCCTACAGGTATTACGCAACGTAATATCTTCCATAATCAAGCCAGAAATAGTCTCTTAAGGCCAGCTCTTTATCTTATTAAGCCTACAAATACGACAGAACTTACCACCAAATCTCAACTACCAAGCTTTTTGCAAGCAAATGTAAGGTCTCTGCCAGCAAAAACCGATGAACTTGCCTTACTGTTGACTCAACGAAACATCTCGATCGCTGCAATAAGTGAATCTTGGCTTCATGGAAATATACAAAGTACCCTGATCTCTATCCCTGATTATACTTTATACCGCCATGATCGATCCTGTGGTCGTGGTGGTGGCGTCTGCGCCTTTGTATTGTCGGGCATCCCCTGCGAGCGCCGGTCTGATTTGGAAAATCCACATATTGAATGTCTTTGGCAGTGGCTTAGACCACATCGACTTCGCAGATCAATTACTGGCATTATCATGGGCGTTTTTTACATTCCTCCGGACAGCAACGCCCAAGATCAACGTAACGCCACAAACTATTTAATCAAAACATTGGACTCTGTTCGTAGTGAACATCCTGACTGTGGGATAGCATTGTTTGGTGATTTTAACAACCTGGATATTTCAGATCTACTCAACAACCGCAACTTAACTCAATTAGTTGACCAACCAACAAGGGGTTCTGCAATTTTGGACTTGATGATCACAAACATGCATTCTTACTATAGTAAACCGACAGTTTTGGCTCCTATCGGCACCTCTGATCACAATGCCCTTGTTTGGCATCCCAACCACCACCATCCTACTAATCATCCACCCAAAGCAACACGTCGACTACGTCGCTTCCCACGCTCAGGACTTGATGCCTTTGGAAGATGGTTAACCTCCCAGGTTTGGCTTACTGATTCTTCTAACATCATAACAGCCTCTACATTCACATCAAATATTTCTCAAGCTATTGACTGTTTCTTCCCGGAGCGAACTGTGAAACTTCATCACAGGACAAGCCGTGGATGACGGCTTCTGTTAAACACCTAATATTAGAGCGTCAAGCTGCCTATCATAGTGGTGATCTCCATTTATGGCGTATTTACCGTGACAAGGTGCGAACATCTATTACACAAAGAAAGAAACAATTCTACTCGGAGAAAATCCAACACCTAAAAACAACAGACTCTCGAAAATGGTGGAACTACGTTAACAGAGCCTCTGATAGATCCTGTTCATCAGCTACCTCTACTAACAGTTTTGTTATCGATGGAGTGACTAAATCTCCTAACGAGCTGGTTAATGACTTAAATAAGTTCTTCCTTTCTGTAAATGAGGACATTCCTGCTTTAGATCCATGCCAACTCCCAGCCTACTTACCATGCTCTGAGAGAGCACCGTTCATCAGCCCACCACAAGTGTGTCAAAAACTGCTCAAGCTAAATCCATCTAAAGCTACAGGGCCAGATAAGATCCCTGCACGTATCCTTAGAGAATTCGCTTTTGAGTTTGCTGACCCAGTTGCAAACCTGTTTAACTCAAGTTTAGCTTTGGGTATTGTTCCAGACATCTGGAAGGCTGCGAACATAACACCTGTTCCCAAAGAGCCTGTACCGAGATCCCTCAGTGACTTCCGGCCTATCTCACTCACGCCATGCCTCTCTAAAGTATTAGAGGAATTCCTCGCATGCTGGGTCCTCGAAGATATCAAGAGTAAAATTGATCCACGCCAGTTTGGTTTCTTGAAAGGCACATCTACAACCCTGTGTCTCATGGATATGCTCCACGAATGGCTATCTAGCCTTGATACCCCTGGTAACACTTTGCGTATTTGTATGCTGGACTTCAGTAAAGCCTTCGATAGGATAAATCTCAACATCCTAATGCTCAAACTTATTAACTTAGGGGTACGTAGGTCTTTATTACTTTGGATTTGTAGTTTTGTATCCAATAGAAGACAACGAGTCAAGATTATTGATTCCTTCTCTGACTGGTCGTATGTAAACGCTGGGGTCCCACAAGGGACCAAATTGGGTCCGATACTATTTTTAGTTATGGTGAATGAGCTTACTCCAACCAGTTCATTCTGGAAGTACGTTGATGACCTAACCATTGCTGAAGTTCTACCTCGAGAAGGTTCATCAACTATCCAAACCACCTTGGATGATATAACTACCTGGTGTTCTTCAAATTACATGAGATTGAACCCAAAAAAGTGCAAAGAACTCAGAATATGCTTCCTACGTAACCCTCCCACTCTATCACAGTTGACTATTAATAACACCTCAATCGAAGTGGTAGAAAGTCACAAGCTCCTAGGAGTGCTCATTCAGGATGATCTAAAATGGGGTAGTCACATTCTTAGCATTACAAAGAAAGCTGCTCAGCGACTTTATATCCTTCGTGTCCTGCGCCGCAATGGCCTTCCACACAAGGATTTACTTAGTGTCTATACTGCTCTAATACGTTCTGTTTTGGAGTACGCATGCCCGGTATGGCATTCTAGCCTTCCATCTTACCTTGTGGACAATTTAGAACAGATACAAAGAAGAGCTTTCAGGATAATCGAACCACTAATTTCTTACAGAACTGCATGTAATGTTTTGAATTACCCCACACTGGAAGAAAATAGGGAACGTCTATGCCTCGAACAGTTCGAGAAAATTAAAAACTCACAGTTGTCATCATTAATTCCACAGAAAAGACTAGACGCACACGGCCGCCAGCTGCGCTCCAGCAATAACTTGACTCTTTTTAAATGCAGGACAAAACGATTTCAAATAAGTTTTTTTCCCGCAATGACGTCAAAGCTTAATGAATTATCGCAATAGACTTGTATCACATTTGTAATAACTTGTTAACAGAATCTTGTGAGCCGGTAACCCAGTCCCCCGGCAAAATTTTTTATTTATATAGTCTCATTTAATTTGTAAATATTTTTTGTAATTTCTTGTGAATATGGAGTATTTCATTTTAGTGCCGAATTCATATCTAATAAACCATTACCATTAAACCATTACCATTACAGATCACTTCACCCGGGAACAAGTCGCTGACTAGTTCTTATACCCTTTTCCCGAGGAGTAATCTGTTCGTACGTGTGAGCAATCACCCGCGATTCGTCCAAAAGATTTGTTTTAATCAAATGGATGAGAACTGTAATAGCCTGCTTTCAGGCAGTACTTTGTGTTTTCAAGCATGAGGCGAGAGAAAAACCCTTCCCCCTCCCCCCTGCTTTGTCCTTTTCCCAGATCTTCCACCCGTCCAATATGACGACCGAGTATTAATCTGCAAGTAGGCTGAAAGTGTAGCTGACTCTTTAAGCTATTAAAATTATCCCAATAATCATAATATTCATCGTCGTCATCATTATTGTTATTGTTATTCTTCTCATTATTATTCTTATTGTTATTGTCATCATTATTTCTATTTATTTCAAAGGGAGAACCATGTGTCTTAATCATGTCGTGGAGAGAACAGATCAGTTGCCTGCCGAGCTCATCGTTAATTCCCAAGGAACTGAAATATTTAAGCAAGAACTACCTAGGGTGAGTTTTTCTCTTTTCTTATCAATAGACTAATCGTCTGACACAAACATAGTGCGCTATTCAATTGACTTTCCAAACCAAAAGCAAAGTAATCACAGCAACCAATCAAAGTAAAGGAAATATCACAAGCAGCCAATCAGAGCCTAAGATAAAAGCAACAAATTTGTCTAAACCGCGGGAAAACGCGAGTGAGCAGATTTGTAAATGCAACAGCAAAGTTAGCAAAAGGGAAATGTGAGAAAGAGCTTTGGGGAGATTGAAGAACGAGAAAAGTGCCTGAATCGTGAGCCAATGAGAAATCAAAGTAAAAACAAGCAAACCGCCTAAAGCGCGGAAAAACGCGAGCGAACAAGTCGTGATTGGTTTAGTTTTGCATCCGATTGGTTGAGTAGTGCGAGTTTCTTTGTACCAATCACAGAGAAGAGTAAAGCAAAATTAATACGATCCTGGATTACTTATGACACAATTGAAAACTGTCTTTTTCTCTTTCACCTTCTCGTTCTCACTAAACTACAACCATGTTCTCTGATTCTCATTAAGGTGTGGCCCATTACGACCTTCTTGACCAGCAAGTGAACATTGGCTCGTAGAGGCTGGTAGACGAACACAGTACCGAGTGGCCTGCCAAGAGCATTCTTAAGCGGGTAGATAGGTCTTTTATCAAATAATTTCTAAACCAGGTCACATCAATAACTCTAATCCGCCATCTTTGGGTAAACAAGTAAGAACACATCTCAGCAAAGTAAATCGCAAATACATATGGAATACGCTCACAACAGCAATAACAGTAGTAAATTATGTAAAGAAAAGGTTCTTGCTGCCGTCCACTCTGCGTGGTTTGTACAGCTCTTTCTTCCTAACGTCGCAGCATACGTGCCCCACTAATAACCTATGAATGTTTTTGTCTTCAGCGTCAACAACTGCGAGCATTACCCGTGTCTGAAGTTGCCTACTAATGGAAGGAGCAATCTAGTCGCTTCTGGGTCTACGGTCATGATCATAAAGTGTATGCTCCAGACTACCCCCAGAGGTGCTGCTGCGGCTGCAGTATTTTGTAGAGCTGCTCTCCGAATGAGCAATCAGTAACCGCGAATCATGTGATGCTTTCGGGACTTTGAAATTATAAAGGAGACGAAGTTTAGGGCATAGCCGCGTTTTACAAAAGGAACTGGCCATTATTTATCTCTGGGAAGGATTTTGGTTGTCTCGCGATAGAATTTACCCGATCCAATATTCTAATAATCACTCCTCCATTAGCAGTCAATTATCTCTAGTCCCCACTTTTGTATTCTGTTGGCAACGACTGATTCCCCCTCCCTTCCCCTTGAACACCTCGTACTACCCCCCTAAAAAAAATTAATATTAACTCATAGAGTTCTTCATAGTATATATGAAATACATAATCATGCTCTCCATTGCTATAGATGTAGATTTGTGAATTCTGCAGTTCAATTAACTGCTGTTTTCTCTTTGTTAAAGAAAGACAGCATATTACTCTAGGTCCTTTAGCTGCCATGCATATGTCTGGTGCAAATCCATCGCATCTCTAATTTGACAGTTTACCGTTATCAGTAGCTTATACAGATTTGCTTTGAATGTTTTTTGTAGTTAAGTAGAAGTGAAAGCTACATTCATCTTAGGCAACATCCGTAATAGTAAAACGTGCGAAGTAATCTTGTCCTGGAGCCGAGTGGAAGTAACGCGCAGGCACATCCTCTCCCCACCCCGCTCAGAGCTTTTTTGCGACACCACACCTCGCTTAATGCTCCCCGCGGCTCAGGTATCTCCCTTTAAATGAATTTTAGATAGTGTTTATTAGGTTTCCATCACTATGTTACCTATATTACATAATTCCACACTGCCGTAAAAACTTTGCTAAGTGTTTTATTCATAGACTTTAAAACAGATCATTAGACGCTATTGAAATGTCGACTCGAGCTTGCTTGGGGATTTTTTGTGTAATAAATAGGCGTAAAATGACCGATCATCAAAATGAAAAGATTGGTAAAATTTTCTTCGGAATAATGGCGAAGGTCAGTAGCATTGCGTAAAGGTTCATTATTCAGGAACTCACAACGACGCAACTAATTACGTAACGCCGCACAACGGTGCTTTTTATAGCAAAACAAACCACGTAGTTCGTAGGTTTGAAATCACCGCAATATCAAAGTGTGGGATTTATAATACGACAAATTGTCAAAATACTAAGCATCACTGTAAATCCCTTTGTCCTCTATCCACCATCATTCGGTTAACGGGCCTAGTTGGTAGTTGTTCATGACCCTCAGTGAAAATGAAGGTGGCTGAGCCGCCAATTCGAGCTGCAGAGCTTGGGTTTCAAAGTTTCAAACCTCGCAACTCATTTGCTTAACGTTCTGAAAATATAAACTTGCCAGCCTCGTAGGTTATCAATCACTTTTTGAGGTTTAGCATTAGCGTGTTGCGTTACAAACTTTCAAGGGTGCGCTGAAAGAACTTCCGGTTGACTTTGATGTCTCAGGGTTGAAACACTACTTCTGGCCTGTAAATTCAGCTATTTATTGAGATTTCATATTTTAGCCGGTGGCTGAGCAACCTCTCTTAGTAAACTGCTCGTAAATCAGTCAGAAAGTTTCGAATCACTCTTCTTTGTTTTATCAAACACTTATTACACAGCAAAGTTTAAAAACAATTATAACTATTTTATTGACATATTTTTACATTTTGATTATTTACAATTTTATATTGCATACTTCTATATGCAATAAAAAAATTTTACTAAATTAAATATCGAAAAACAGTCCATTCACTCTGCTCGTTTAACTCAGGAACAGGTTCCTTGCTCAGCATGGTGGAAATATTCCAGTAAAAAAGGTATGGCTGCAAAATTGTTTTATCTTAGATGTAACATTACTTGAAGCTATACCTCTAAATATAATTAATGATCTGGTGGAACTGAATTTTGTATTCCTGTTATCGTCTTAGATTTGATTTCAAATAAAAGTTTTAAGACCTGTGTAATCATTGATCTAAAAGAGCTTATTGACCAGGCTGACTGACAGATCACACTTCTGTAACCCTTAGACTCCCAGAAGTGATTAACTTGTAACTTCTCCCTATGATATCCAGACATGATCCAGCAAACAGGTAATGAGAATACTCAAAGTTATCAGGTAGAAGTTATTATCTTGATCTAACACCAAATTCTCGTAACAAATTTACAAAGAAATGTGTAACAGCCAGAGGGGAGAATTGACAATCAGATCTTGGGAGTTGAAAGGTTAATGTGCAACCTCTGAAATTTGTGATGTGATTGGTTGTTTTGTAGCTCCACTGACCATTCAGAAGATTGTTACTGAGAATATACATCACTTGTCCAGAGTAGTTTCATGTTTAAAAGTTGCATAAAATCAATTTAAATCTTGTAAGGTATAATGATGAGTATATTCAAATATCTGAATGCGATGGTTTCTTAAGTCAGACACAACTATTCGACCATCCCTAAGTACTGCAACAGAGACGGGATTATTAAATTTTCCTTTAATGTCTCCTTTTGATCCAAATTTTGTTATGAACTTTCCACTAAGATCAAATACCTGAACTCTGTGATTACCTGCTTCACAGACCATCAGGTGTCCTGCCTTGTTAACTGACAAACAACGAGGGTAAATGAACTCCCCATCCCCCTCCCCCTTTTTTCCAAATCTGTACAAAAAATTCCCATTTCTATCAAACACTTTGATACAATGTTCATCTCTGTCTGACACTATAAGATATTTTCCAGACTGTATATAGTGAGAAGGGCAGGTAAGAGAACCCTCACCACCGAATTTATTTAAATAATGGCCATTAAGAGGAAATATCTTGATTAATTTGTTGTCTGAATCAGGAACAATTATATTTACGTTGTTCTCTGTAGATAAGCCGTATGCAAAAAACAGCTGGTGATCAAGATTTCCTTTACCACCAAACTGGCTCAGGTACTCACCCTGCTCACTGAACAATTGAACACGGCGGTTAAGCCAGTCCGCCGCTATAATGTTATTGTTTTTATCAAAAGCTATCCCAGTAGGATAGTTGAGCTCACCCTGTTTATTACCTTTGCTACCGAAAGATCTTAAGTAAGTTCCATCACTACTAAATACCTGAACCCTGTAGTTATCCACCTCAGTCACTGCAATTTCATTACGTTCATTCACTGCCACTCCCCAGGGTTTACTTAACATTCCAGGAGACGAGCCTTGTTGTCCAAAAGATAACACGGGTGTGAATTGTCTGGGTGAAACTTGAACTGAGAAAGTACTGCCACGAGCTTCTCTTTCGTCCACTTTGACTACGGCCCGGCATCTTCCAGTTTCTTTGGCAAAGTAGCTGACTTTGTAGCTTCAATCGTAGTTATCTTTCACTTGCACCTCTGTCGCGCCGTCAAGGCCTTGCTGATTTTTTATTTCCAAAGTTACTCGGTCAAGCTTTTCGTAATACTGCTGTCCTTCGGCATTTTTTGTTGTTAAAACAAAGTTGGCTTCAATTCCAACAATCGCTTCAATGAGTCCTTTTCCTTTCGCCGTTGAGTGATCCGCTTTGGTCTCGTTGGGTCGAAAGGTAAAGACACGGCCAATCCCTTCTTGAATTGTTCTTGCCTTTAAGGCCTCGTTTTCGTCGAAGATAAATTGACGCAGATCTTCAAGGTCACAGTCTAGTTCTTCACGCTGTTCATCGCTTTTTTTCGGAATGATTGTCTTCATTGCCTCATCTATCTTTGCAAGCTCTGCATTTGTGCTTCGTTTTAAAAGCGATTCAGCTTTTTTGACTGCTGTTTCGATTATTCTGACTCTCTGTTCCATTTCGATCCTTTGTATTCGCAAACGTTCCAGGAATTGTTGCGTCTCATGATCTGCTTTATTAAAGATTTCCTGTTTCTTGGCTTCAATAACAGCGATCAAGCTTTCTGCAAACTGTTGTGCGCTTCTTTTTAATTTGGCAACGTTTGCTTCGATGTTATCACAGCTTTCGTCAAGTTTCGAGAGATTGTCTCTCATCCTTTGCGCTGTTGCCTTTTTGGACTCAATCGTGGACATAACTTGCGATTTCTTTTTATTTGCCGCTTCTTCCAACAGTACCTTAACATGTTTATCGTGTGCAGTTACAACGCATGAAGAGCAAATGGTCTCTTCACATTTGACATAGAAGAACTCCAGCTCTTTCTTTTCGTGGCCTTGTCGCGAACAAAATGCTGGTGGCTTTAAGACATCCTCGATGTCTTGATCCTCAAATTCTTTCAGCGCAAGAACTCGGTGTTCTTTATTTTCTCGGAGTAAGTTATGCACAGTGATACACTGTTCACACCAGAATGTACAGCACTGAAAACAGTAGAAACTTTGCGCTCTTTTTTTCTCGCAGTTTCTGCATTTGACTCCTGTGGAACTGGACTCCTTTATGGTCGACACATCTAGTAAGCTGTTGATGCGAAAGTTAGTGGGCAGATCTTTAAGGTTTCCTCCAGGGACTTGACTTTCCTTGCGACACTCAGGACACGTTATGACATCACGGCGGCCACTGCTTCTTTGAATTCCTGCTAAACAATAAAGACAGAAGCTGTGCAAACATGGCAGCTGTTTTGGTTCAGTAAATGTGGTCATACACACAGAACAGGAAACTTCTTCATGAAGATTGTCAAGCAAGGTTTTGATATCCATTATTAGCGGCTTGAAAGGAGAGCTTTTGCTGCACGTACCAAACACGCCTTAAACAGTGTCGTCTTGCGACTAGCCTGCGAAGCCCTGGGGGAAAGGAGTGGGATTGGGGGGAGCGGAATGTGCGGAGGGGAAAGGGAGGGCTTGCCACAGACCCCCTCTAACTAACGAAACGCCCCCTATTTTCATATTCATATCGTCTTGCATGTGTCAATCAGCGCCTCTTAAAATTAACCAATCAGAGAGCGCCATTAGCGAGAGCTCAGTGAACCATGCAACCTGTCAAAACAAGAACTAAAACTTGCTCCACGTGAGCGAGAAATGTCAGACGACAAGGAGAATCTGGTATCAAAATTTAAGAGATGGATAAAGCCAAAAGTAAATCCAGAAGGCGTAGTTTGCCGGTTTCGTGGAGTAGATTTAAGAATTAAATTTGGAAGTGGCTTCAAGAGTTTTGTAAACATTTTTAATCAGATACGATGAATATATGAAGTTCATATATTTTGAACTGCGGCTATTGATACGTACGGATGCACGATCCTCGCAGTAGAGAGCGCTATTTATGCAATAGCAAAAATCAAACCTGAAAAAAATCAGGCCTGTACGGGATTCGAACCACTGACCTCTACGATACTAGTGTAGCGCTCTACCAATTGAGGTAACAAGCCAAGTGGGAGCAGGCCGTTAAGTTGATTCGTAATAAACCCGTGATGATGAATCAGATACGATGAATACACGAAGTTCATATATTTTGAACTGCGGTTATTTTTTGTCAATTTTTGCTGTGACTGAATGCCTGGCAGTTGGAAATTTTCGCGTAATTTCAATTGAAAAGTTCTTTTAAACTTTTTAAGAACATCAGATGTTTGTGTAGTAACTTCAAAAAATTCCAAAAATTTGTTTGTTTGTTTTTTTTAGTGGACAAATTCTGCGAGTTTGTACTCCCCATAATATCACTGGGTTGTAGACGCGTAGCAGCCTACGCCTACGCCTCTGATCAGACTGCTGGACACGGTCTCCAATAGAATAAATGCCCGGCAGTATGAAATATTCGGCGAAATGTCATTGAGAGGTTCTGAGGCGTTGTATTTCATATATGGCACTTTTACCCTTTTAGTTCTTTCTGTAAGCCAGCGAATCAACATGGAACTAGTCAACATGTCTCCCTTACGCTAACGCTGTTTTGGTTCACTTGATGTAAAGACTTCCGAAAGAAGCAGTGTAGTTTATGCTACGTACAATACTCTCAAAGGCCCTGTTCCACTAAATAAAAGTACAACTTCACTAAGGTAAAACGGGATAAGGATCTTAAATCTAGACTCCGTGAAAAAGGTCTTCTGTACTATTCCCGGAATTCGGGGGGACATTTTAAGACCGTGCCCGGCAGTCTGCTAAAGTGTTTTTGTGATTCGGATAAATTTATCCACTAAAACCAAAATAATTTTAGAATCACTTGGAATACCTAAACAAACATCGTATTTTCTCACTGAATAGGTTTATTTGAGGTTTTCTGTATTGTTTACCTGCATATTGAGTAAACTTGAAGCTGTTCTGACGTAGGCCACTCTTCACGCCACAGTGATCTCGAAGAAAACATATTGCGAAACCAACTCAGTTGACCACCCAAGCCGCTTTATCTAACATGTTTATGTGTTTCAGTACGGTACGTTCAAGCGAGCTTGACCACTACAAAACCAACGCAATACTTAGAATCGCTTGGAAATAACTATGGTCGCAACAATCTCTTTATCTCGGATGAAACATTACTTGAAGATAAATCTCTCAATATGATCAATGACGAAGTAGAACTGAATTTTGTAGCCTCCTCATCATATTTAACTTGATATCAAGCAAAAGTTTTGAAAATTGTGTAATCATTGACCTTAAAGAGCTTATTGACCAGGCTGACTGACAGATCACACTTAGTGTAACTCTTTAATTCCCAGAAGTGATTAACATGTAACTTCTCCCCATGATATTCATACATTATCCAGCAAACAAGTAATGAGAATACTCAAACTTATCAGGTAAAAGCTATTATCTTGACCTAACACCAAATCCTTGTAACTAATTCACAAAGAAATGTGTAGCAGCCAGAGGGGAGAATTGACCAATCAGATCTTGGGAGTTCAAAGGTTAATGTGCAATCTTTGAAATTTGTGATGTGATCGGTTGCAATTGTTTTGTAGTTCCACTGACCATTCAGAAGATTCTTATCGAGAATATTCATCACTTCTCCAGAATAGTTTCATGTTTAAAAGTTGCATAAATCTTGTAAGGTATTATGACGAGTCTATTCAAATATCTGAATGCGATGGTTACAAAAGTCAGATACAACTATTCGACCATCGCTGAGCACTGCAGTAGAGACAGGAAGATTGAATTCTCCTTTATTGTCTCCTTTTGATCCAAATTTTGATATAAACTTTCCAGTAAGATCAAATACCTGAATTCTGTGATTATCTTCATCACAGACCATCAGGTATCCTGCCTTGTTAACTGACAAACAACTAGGTTCATTGAACTCCCCATCCCCTCCCCCTTCTTTCCAAATTTGTACAAAAACTTACCATTTCTATCAAACACTTTTATGCAATGTTCAGCTGAGTCTGACACTATGAGATATTTTTCACACTGTATACAATAAACGGGAAAGCTTAAAGAACCCTCACCCCCGAATTTAGTTAAATAATGGCCTTTAGGAGAAAAGACCTTGATTAATTTGTTGATTGAATCAGCAATAATTATATATTTCCGTCATTCTCCATAGATAACCCGTGAGGATTCAACAGCTGGTGATGAAGATTTCCATAACCACCAAACTGGCTCAGGTACTCACCCTGCTCACTGAACAATTGGGCACGGTTGTTATTATTGTCCACCACTACGATGTTATTGTTTTTCTCAAAAGCTATCCCAGCAGGCCAGTTTAACTCTCCCTGTTTATCACCTATAATACCAAAAGATCTGAAGTAAGTTCCATCGCAGCTGAATACCTGAACTCTGTGGCTATTCACCTCAGTCACTGCAATTTCATTACGTTCATTCACTGCCAATCCCCAGGGATTCCTTAACATTCCAGGACACGAACCTTGTTGTCCAAAAGATAACACGGGTTTGAATTGTCTGGGTGAAACTTGAACAGGGAAAGCACTACCTTGAGCTTCTCTGCTTCTTTGATTACTGCCTGGCATCTTCCGGTTTCTTTGGCGAAATAGCTGACTTGGTAGCTTCCATCTTTCACTTGCACGTCTTCCGTGCAAGCATGGCCTTGCTGGCTTTTTGTTTGCACAGTTACTCGGTCACGGTTTTCGTAACATTGTTGTCCTTTGGCATTTTTTGTTGTTACAACAAAGTTTGCTTCAATTCCAACGATCGCTTCGGAGAGTCCTTTTCCGTCAGCAGCTGACAATCAAGATCTATCTACCTGCATTAGAATGTTCTTGGCAGGCCACTTGGTGCTGTGTTTGTCCCCAAGCATCTTCGAGCCCATGTTCACTTGCTGGTTAAAAAAGGTCGTGATGGGCCAAACCTTAATGAGAATCACAGAGAACATGGTTGTAGTTTAGTAAGAACAAGAAGGTTTAAGTGATAAAGCAGTTTTCAATTGTGTCATAAGTAATCCAGGATTGCATTAATTTTGCTTTACTCTTCTCTGTGATTGGTACAAAAATTGGCACATCTAAACCAATCGGATGCAAAACTAAAACCAATCACGACTTGTTCGTCCGCTTTTTTCCGCGCTTTAGACGGTTTGCCTGTTTTTACTTTGATTTCTTATTGGCTGACCATTCAGGAGGTTTTCTCGTTCTTCGATCTCCCCAAAGCTCACATTTCCCTCTCGCTAACTTTGGTGCTGCATTTACAAATCTGGTCACTTGCGTCAACCCGCGCTTCCGACTGTTTTGTAAAAACGAAACAAAATAAACAAACAAACCAATGAAAACCAAGACAGCTGTACACTCACGTTTTCCAACCTCTGCCCATAAAGTTAATATACTGCTCCCTCTGCTACATTCCCTCAACGAGACCAGAACCCTGACACCTAGAAGAACGCAACTAACAAACAAAAAACATTAGTAAATACATCAATACATCGGCCACATCATGAGGAAAGAACCAAATAATGACTGCACAACTGCAACGACCTGGACCCCAGGAGGACGGCGAAAACAGGGCAGACCAAAGACAACATGAAGGAAGACAGCAGAGAAAGAAAGAGAAAAAGCTGGATGGAAGAGCCGGAGTGAGGTACAAATCGCAGCGGCTGACAGAGCTGGTTGGCGGGACTGTGTTGAGGCCTTACGTGCCACATGGCATGAAGAAGATAGGCGAATAAGGTGACATCAATACATCTACTCTCTCCGGATTTCACGAAGAATGGAATCCCAGATCTCAAAATGTCACGGGGTATCGAATTCCAGATCTTTGGATTTAGAAAGGAATCGAGACCCAGATCTTCGGATTTAAAAACGAATCTAGTTCCAGAACTTCGGATTTCACGAGGTCACCCTGATCTTCGGGTTTCGAGCTCGAATGGTCAAAGAAACGCGAAATCTAAGGATTTCGATTTCTAAGATCTAGAATTCGATTCCTTGAGCGGGACTCGGACGTTCTTGGTTAATCCTCCGCGTTCGTGAGCAACAAATAACATTGTTCTTTATTAAAATGAATACGAAACTAAAGATTTCAGCATTAACCTACCCTTCCACATCCACAACACTTGTAACAGCACTTGTATTCCACAGCCATGCAATCATGACACGGCTGGGAATGAAAGAGAAATGAAACCACATGAATACAAGATCAGAGTAAAACCAAACTTATTTGATAACAAATTGTCCATGCTGAATAATCTAACAGTGACAAACCTCTTCTATATTTAACCCTGGGGCCTAAAAAGTTAAATTCATCAGAGATGGGACTTCAAGTTCTGCAGTCAAGCACCGCTATTGGCTCCCTATTTTTTTGTATTGATTACCAAGCATGTGATCAAGATGGCTGGATATTTGTCAAGTTCCTTTTGGGATTTCATGTACAGCCCGCTTAAAACGTGTAATATTGTACCTTTTTTTACCTTCCCTTTTAGCGCGAGTCATCCGAATTCAATTGATCTTTGGAGGAGGGGGGGAGGGTGAGGCTAACTATACAATAAGTTGTATTCTTAGCCTTTGCACCTTAACATCAGCATATTGTTCTTTGTAGGTTTCCTAAGGTCCTGACGAGGAGATCTGTTTAACAATCAAGAGCTTCACTAGTTGGTGATCACTTCCTTTATTCTCCTGACCTTACTGTCCCTGTCTAACATTGCACCTGGTTTGAATGGGGTGCCTGTGTAACAAGACCAGAACACAACTCTAGGAGTTACCTCCCCTACTCGTTGCGAGAAGTATGTGGGTTCTCTAATGTCCCAAACTAACCAGCACAGAGAAGATGCAGCTGGAGACAGAGCCTACGGTTTATAGTCTTTATCCGAGAAGACTAAATTGTCTAACCATTTCCGAAAGTATTAGCAATTATTGTAATACATTCTCCTCAGTCACTAAAGATCCTAAGTGTATGTTCATCTGGACTAGGGCTTATATTCATGTTGTTAAAGCAACATGAATTAAAATTAATCTTTTTTCTTCTATTTTGGAGCTGGATTTCTTGGAGGAGAATCTCTGTTTCTCTGCCATCTGGAACAATTTCCAGAAAAGTATGCAACAATAACTCTACATGTAAAAAGGAGAGTTATTGAAACTAAAAGAAATTCTACGCTGCCAATAGGACTATAATGACATTACTAAGTTAGTCAGTACCTTGTTGAGGTTCAAATTTTCACTCAGTCTTTTGCAATTCACAGAAACTTTCCAGAGAGTACTGCAATAGTAAAATTCAATGAAAAGAAACTTTAAAAAAAAATGCAACATATTAATATCAGTATGTGAATGACAATGTTAATCTTTTTATTGATTCCTTCTTGAGGAAAAAAAAAAGAAAAATCAAGATTTATCCTCTAAATCCCATGATCTGATTGAACTCTGGGCAACTGAGAATAAATAATAAATAATTAGATATTAATAATTAATCTTATATATTATTATTTTTTATTACATGATAATAATTAACGTCATTTATTATAATTAGCAGGGAGGAGGACTTGAACCCAGGACCACCAGAATACAAGTCCAGGGCCCTGGGCACCACTCTGCCACACTGCCTCCTTCAAAACTAAACTTGTCACAATGTTAAGTTTTGTAAATGAAAGAAAAAAATCTCTGGAATAAATAGCAGACAAAGGCCACCCATCACTAACTTGAACAGAATAAAGCAAATAAAAAATAAAAATAAAAATCATTGTGGATTAAATTAGGGTGAAAATAGAACATCACTTACTCTATTTCAACATTGCATTCCTTATGTTGCTTTCTGTTCAGATCGTATTCCTCTGGTAGAATTGAATTTCCAGCCTGTGAAAGTTTGTAATTCCAAGGGGCAAACTGAAGGTTCAGAAAGTTAGAAGAGTGCAAATTAAATTTATTCAGCGCTGTTATAAAACTACAGTCCAACTTATACTGTACACTGGATAGTCAGAACAAAATGAAGATAATTGATAAAGCCAATGTTTGATTCACTCAGCAACATTCAGTCAGCAATAACTTAAACCTTTACACCCTAATATCAGTATGCATATTCTCCATACTGTTCTTCATACATTTCTTCGGGTGCAAACACGGAGAATTTGTTTAAAAATCAAGAGCTTGTTTCGTTGGTGATCATTTCCTTCACAGTTAGTTCATTTTCTTTTTGTTATATCCGGGTATCCATGGATATTGCAGGCTTGGCTGCTAAGCCCAACGACGTTTTAGATACGTTGGATCTGCCTACTTTTGGTGCAAACTCTTCTTGTATATTTGAGTCTGTTCCATTACAGTTAGACTTTGCGACACTACATTTTTCAACAAAACTTGCCTACCTCAAACCACCTCCAAATGCTGCCCCAACAGCCATTTTACACCACGTACCTAGAAAAGATGTTATACAGAACTCCAGTTGAGGCTGTTATATATGTTCAAAGCAAAAAGTTGTGGTAAATTCATTGACCTGATTAATAGTCCACTTTTAGTAAAAAACTTTCGTCGCAGAAAAATAGAATTATGACTTTTTATTCTCATAAAATAAGTTTTACAAACTATATTAAGTATTGTTCTTCTTCATAACCTCTGTTGAGGAAAAAATGTTGTACATGTCTACGGGCTGTTTAAAGTTTGTGTATGTGGGGCAAATATTACCTTTCCTTTAACCCTTTAACTTCTATGAGTGACCAAGGGAGAATTTCTCCTTACAATATCAATATGATATCAAGCAGACAAGTGATGAGAATAAAGAAAAATATCATTAGGGGATTATTAGTTGATCCAATACCAAATTCTCAAAACTAACAGGAGAATTGTACAGCAAATAGTGAAGAGAATTACCAATGAAATCTTGGGAGTTTACAGGTTAACAGAAGTATTCATTTTGGAACAAAATTTTTTCAAATTGAAGCAGTATTGTATTACTTTATGGTATTCATTGATAATTATGTGGATATTAACATATTTGTGGTTTTTTAATAACCAAGGCTCTTTGAAATATGTAAAAAGTCAGTCCTACCCTAAATTAAAATATGTTTTCATGAGTTTTGCCCTCCATCTTTATCAAGATGCACATCACTCTGTCTAAAGAACAAAACATGGAGGACTCATTTTATTTCAGAATTGTTACCAAAAGAAAGTATTTTCAGAATATAATTTTTTATTAAATTATTGAGATTCGATGTGTGCTGTGAGTTGTCAGATGCCTAAATTTGATTGTACTACAAAACCCAAAACTAATTTATAAAAGCAGACTAGACCTCACAGTCCATTTGTTGATCTCATCATATCTTTTGCCAGAAGAATTATCCAGAACTGTCTGGCACAATTATCCAACACAAGAGTTCTGCAAAATTGTCCAGCAGAATTAATCTAATTATGGAGTAAACTGTAAAAACAAACTCTGGCATTTGAATGATCTGCTAATCTCTTTGTATTCCTTTTCACTGTCTATGTACTCAGGGGGGAGGGGGTGAGGCATGGCATAAGTAATATGGTTTCTATTAGTAATATGGTCTATATTGTACCCACCTGACTCCAAATAATGCTTCTATTCTCTACCAAACAGCTTTTCCTTCAGATTCACCATTCTGTGTAACTGTATCCCAAAATAAAATAAATACAGTAACTGTAATTCTATTCATCGACCATGGAACAAAAATTATTTGTTATTGAACCCTTTTACTGCCATTACTTTTCTGTCAAAGCAGTCAGAGTTTTATTCTCGGCGCTCCAGGAACTCCTCCTGAGGACCCATAAAACAATCACATTTAAAAGCAACCAAGTGTTTGATAAGCCAGTATAGGAGTTGGTATTACTATAGGGACTTAACCCTTTAATCCCTCAGAGTGACTAACATTTTATTTCTCCTTACAGTATCACCCCTGAACCACACATTAAGGTCAGTAGAATTACGGAAATGATCATCAACTAAAGAAGCTCTTCATTATTAAACAAATTCTCCTTATCAGCACCTTAGGAAATGTATAGAGAACAGTATGGAGAATATGCACACTGATGTTAGGGTGTAAACGGGGGAAATGAGGACTGGAGAGGAAGGAATAAAAACGTCCTGATTTTTGTGCCCTGCTCAGCTGCCATTCCAACCTTGGACAACCTTGGACAACCTTTTCCTGTCCCTTGCGATAAAATATGCAGATTTATGATTAAGAAAAAACATTTTTGCACTCCTTTCCATCTTCCCACCTTTAAAAAAGACTCAGCCTCCTGCCATTTATTTTCAGTCCTCTTACATCCTCCCCCCCACCCCCCCAACTCTCCTGGCCCTGGTTGCTTGAAGAGTAAGTAAGACTATTCACTGGATGAATCACTATCTGCTTCATAGCGCTGTACATTTTGTTAACACTTACACCCTGGGTAGCGATTTATCCATTGGATAGTGTTATCTACCCTTTAAACAGCTAGGCTCTGGGCGTGGCCCTTCTGTTCCTCTTTACCCATAAGGAGACTGGTCATCACACAACTAATTAATTTTCTGACATCCTGGCAGTGAATTAACAAAAATGCAAAACAGCTTGAGTAAATCATAGCAACAAGAAAGAAAAAACACTAAAAAATTGAACAGCGGTAAAAGGGGTTACTTTTTCAACTTAAATCAAGGATATCAAGCTTCAGGGACTGATTCTGCCAAACCTTTCTTTGTAGAATGATTCCTTCAATCTCTTCCAAAGTGTATATTTTCAAAGATCTTCGTCACCTTTCACAGATGTCTTCCTTCTTAGATATTGTCCTCGCGGTTTTTTTATCGTCAGAAAATGTACCAGGTAATTTTCAAGCATTATTCACTGTACATCTTGGAATCAAGCGAAAAAACAAGAATTGGAAAGAATACTGTCATTAAATATACCTATTAAGTATTCATTGCAAGTTAATCAAGGCGTTCAAAAAATTAGCTTCAAAATTTTTAGATGCTTTTTTTTATGCTCATCACTCTGTCTATAGAACAAAACATATTAAATAACTCATCAATGAATTTCAATATATACGAAAACCATATGATTCTACCGCAGTTTCATGAAGTGTCATTTCATCTCAGAATTGCTACCAAATGAATGTATTTTCAGCAGATCATTATTGATGAAATGACTGAGATTCAGTGTGCTATGAGTAGTGTCAGCGACCTACATTAATTTATTGTACTGAGAAACCCAAAACTGATTTAGAAAATCATTAGATCTCAAAGTCCATTATTTCATCGCATCACAGTATCCTTCTCCATAAGAATAATCCAGAAAAATAATCCACCAGAATTATCCAGCAGAATAATCCACCAGGGAAATGCAGCAGAAGAATCCTGCAGAATTATCCAGCAGATTTATTCTGACAATGGAGTGAACTTTTAAAACAAACCTTTGCATTTGAATGATCTGCTAATTTCTTTGTATTCCTTTTCACTCTCTATGTAATCAATGGGGAAGGGAATCAAGGGAAAGGGGGGGGGAGGGAAGACATGACATGAGTAATGGTCTCTATAGGTACACACCTGACTTCAAATGACGCTTCTACTCTCTGCCAACCAGTTTCTTTTTCAGATTCACCATTCTCCAACATCCTAGTAGTAAATTTACAAAAGTGCCTTCATAACATAACTAAAGCAAAGCATGCGCTCTGATTGGTTTATACAGCATCTACTATTTGCCTATGGGTGCATGCTGCTGACGTGAGCAAATGCTAAGACCACAGGCGCCCCAAGCACTCTTTGAAAACCACACAAGTATTTGTATGGGATTTTCTACAAGATATCCACAGAGATAGTTAAAAGTGAAAATATCAAATAAAAATGGCTTACCTTGTTCCCTACGTGTGTTCTTTGCTCCTGGTGTCGTTGTTTTACCGATTTCACTTGATTTAAGCAGTTTTTTTTAATCCTGGCTTTCTATGTGGAATCACTCTGTCTATGACTTTGTCTATATCCTTATATATATACAAATTGTATTCCTTGTGTGGTTCTCAAAGAGAGCTTGGGCCAACTGCGCTAAGACTATTTTCCGGGCATGCTTTTTTTTTTATCGCGTAAGATTTGTTAGATAAAAGGGAACTCTTGTTACAATATATCAATGTTATGTTATAAAACAAATGGTGAATGCCATAGCGAGCACTATTGAGTTATGGATGCACTTGGGAGGTTTGCTAAGGGCTCAAGTAGCTAGAGTCGCACGAGACGATAGCCTCATGCCACTCTTAGCTTCTTTCATCCTTAGCAACCTCCCGCGTGCATCCACAACTCACTATAGTTCACAACTAAATTTTCTCCGGTTCTTATTGGTTTAAATTGATCACGTGACGCAATAGTGTTCATCCGTGGAGAGACACTATCAGCCCATAGTGCCCGCCCGCGGAAAATACCCGGATGGATAGTGCCTGTCCGCGGAAAATACCTGGATTGGTAGTACTCATCTGTGAAAAGTTTTGAATAGTTTGACGGTCATGAAGTTAGGCAGATCGGATAAACAGTGAATTTTCAATTCTGACAGGTATAATGTATTATTTAGCCAATGTACAGTTGCAAATTATTGACATTTGTGACAAACTGTAGGCGCGGAAGAAAATTTACTGGTGAACAATAAAAACAATAGAGTGTTTATGTCTCGGAACTATCGGTCTGATAGTTGCCCCTTGGAAATTTGAATTGGAAATATTTGTTTTAAGAACATCAAATTTCCGCAGGGCAACTATCACACCGATAGTTCCGAGACATAAACACTCTATTGTTTAAATAGTACACGCTATGGCATTCACCATTTGTTAATTGAGCTTGACTAATATAAACCAAAAGTGAAGAAAAATACTCAAAAATTAGACAACGGTGAAAGTGGTTACTTTTCGACCTAAGTCAAGGATGTCAAGTTTTCAGGGGCTAATTAATGCAGTCCTCCAGAATTAAACATACCGCTAGCGTGTTTTCTAAGTGCAAGACAATAATGGTAGATCTTGTGTTCAGAATATTTTACATTTTTTTTTTTACATTTTTCAAACCTTTCTTTGTAGAAGGATTCCTTCAATCTCTCCAAGAGTGTACGTTTTGAAAGATCTTCGTCACCTTTTACAGACATCTTGCTTCTTTAATATTGTCCTCACGTGTAATTGTAGTCAGGAAATGTACCAGGTAATTTTCGAGCATTGTTAACTGTACATCTTACAATCAGGCAAAAAAGCAGCAATTTGAAAGAACACTGTCATTAAATATACCCAAGTATTCATTGCAAGTTAATCAAGGGCAAGGCATTCAAGAAATTAGCTTCAATATTTATCACTGTCCGAGGAAGCCATCTTGGCCGAAAAATGCAGGGAACTGAGACCGAACTTGAACCCTAGTGCCAGTCCCTGAGTGGCCCACCGTATTTACTCATGGCACTTGCCCCAAAAGCGGCGTTTATTTTAAGGGGCGCTATTCCAAAACTTGACGCGATGCCGGAATGTCTTCTTAAAATTTTTCCAAAACATTTCTTGTCCGCCAAGAACCTAACAAGGAATTTTTTTGATCTGGCATAGCCTACTTGAAGTAGCACCTTCCCCCTACGGTACTGCCATAGTAAGATAAACTTCTCAGAATTCTCAGAAATCTTGAACGTCAAATAGGCCTTTAGGCATCAAATGTGATTGGTCAATATTCATAGCATTCCACGAATTTTAGAGATTGTGCATTAAACTAAGTGTAATCTGTCAGTCAGCCCAATCAATAAGCTCGTTTAGGTCAATGATTACACAGTTTTCAAGACTTTTGTTTGATATCAAGTTTAATATCATAGGTGACAAATTACTCCTTAATTTTAGCGCGAAATTTCAGCGTTAATTTTTAATTTCATATGTGAAATTACAAAATTGCCATGGTAACATCTCTTGTATCTCGATCAGAGCCAAGATAGCGTCGAGATTTAAGACGGTGACCCTTGAAAAAGTTACGAACTTAAAAGAAGCAGCCGATAATTTATTAACAGGCACGAAGAATTCGAAAGGTGTTTTTTGTGAAGCAACTTAGAAAATTACGAACTTTAACAATAATGTATGCTTTAAACGAAAACTATATTCCTTTTCATGTTCTCGGTTTTAGATAGAATAAACCAGTAAAAACAATTACGATTGTGAACGTAATTTGTCACCCACGATATTAAAAGGTAATCAAATGGTTTTCTTGTGAAATTAGGAAATAATTTCATTTGCGTTTTGTCAAAATTCTGTTAATTTCCTTCGCCTGAAGGCTCGGTCAATTATCAGAATTTTGACAAAACGCGCGTGAAATTATTTCCTAATTTCACTCGTCGCCATTTGATTGCACATACAAATATGATGGCAAGGAGTTTGACTAATGGTCCTGGGTCGTGAGTACAAACGTGGGTCGTGGGTGTAAGTCGTGGGTCGTGGGTGTGGGTAAAAGTCGTGGGTGTGGGTAGTACTTAATAATTAATGGTTAATAGCTCATATTTAATAATATTGATAGTACTTCTAATAATTAATTACTGTTATTATTGTAGGGGAGAAGGGTTTATTCGGAATCCGGCCGACCGACGAGCCTACCGAGTAGTAATTCTTGGGTGAAAAAGGTTCTTGACAGTGAAAATAAATAACCATTACTATACCTTGCTTAATTAGACGGCCATTTTCATCGTATCTTTTTCGCTGTCCTGCTGGTAAGCTCGCATCCAGGTTTGGCTGTCATCTGGAGTATTCTGATCTCCCGATACAACTCCGGCGTAAGTTCTTTTGGCTGACATAATTGACCAAATAAAGCGAAAACAGGAAAAGTTAACAGCGACTGCTTGAGAAAATCCGATCTTTGAACCATACAAAAAACCTGGGCACACAAAGTACGTACTACCGTGAAGTACATGTAATACTTCTCGACGAACAATGAAACGTATGTTTCTTGAGTACGTTTGATTTCGTAACTCTGCCGAGTCTGGTCTTTGTCAGATAAGAAATGAATCATTTAAACTATTAGAACCTCTTCATTTATTTATTTACTTATTTCAATAATTCTTCAGATCTGGTTTATTTTATGATTTAGAAAACGACCTGGCTAGTTAAATGGAGGAAGAAAAATTTTAAGATTGTAATCGGTTCTTCGTTTAATTTAGATGTCACCGATGCCAGTTGTCGTGATCAATTTAACATAGTCCTGCGATTTCCATAGTTATTTCCTAGAATATTTCCGCCATGCTGAGATGGAAACCCTTTCCTGAAAAAAACAAAACAACAAACAGCAAAGTGAATAGACGGTTTTTTGACAAGAGTAGAATTTTGTAGTTGTATAATTAACTAATGTAATGAAATTTTGCAACTCCATCTGAAAATGTGTCAATAAAATGGTTATGATTGTTTTTAAATTTTGCTGTATAATAAGTGTTGAATATAGGGATTCGAAACCTCCTGACTAATTTACGACCAAATTAACGGGAGACTCAATTTATTAGAAGGAAAGACTGAGATATTTTAAAAATTTCATTGAATAGCTAATTCCGGAGGTAATATTCCTACAGGATTCAAGCCCACCGGAGGTTTGTAACGCAATACGGTAATGCTCAATCTTATAAGCTGATTGATAGCCCAAGAAGCTGGCGGGTTTGTGCGCGCATTGAAGCGTTTTAAGCAGAGAAGCCGCATGAAGTTTAATGCTCGAATTAGCTGCTCCGCCACCTTTATTTTTATCGCTGGTCATGAACAACTACCAACTAGGCCCGTTACCCGGAGGGATTTCCAGCGATGCTCAGTTTTTTTGGCAAATTGTCCAATTAAATCTCACACTCTAACTCTAACGAGATGCAGTTTTTGTTTTGCTGAAGCTCCTGTGAACAACGTTAAGTAATTAGTCGCGTTGTTGTTCAGTTTCCTGTTCAGTAAACTTTAAGGCAATGGTTGTGACCTTTGTCGTCTCGGTTATCGCTTCTTAAAAGCGATAACCGAGCGATAAAACTTTTATAATATGCCTGAGAGGACATGGGTAGAAGGTAAAAAAATCAACATCTGGAAAAAGAAACATATCGTGTGTGAGCAAAAGCCCATTTGAACGAGAAAATCAGTAGTAAAACGGCTTGATAAATATTCACGTCAGTAATATTATGGCTTTGTGATGCGTTCAGTTGTGTATGTAATTAAAGCATGATAACAAAACATCGTGTGGAGTCGGTGTTTCGTTACACCTTTGTTCAGTGCTGCGGTGTTAATAGTGAATTGTGGGTAAAACAGAGGAATAAGTGGAGGGAGGAATGGCAAGAAAAGGACTGGTGATGGATAGGAGGAAAAATCAAGGATTTGGCTCAAGAGCTTTTTTGTACAAGTCACGCTTATCCCAACACCTTCCAAAAAACTTTGATTGGTCGAAGCTATAATGAGGGTGAGCCTCTATTCTGACACACTGTCTATTATCTGATTGAAAACATGTCTATCTCAGGTGACAGCTACATAATGAGCTTTAAATGTCTGAGGTCAGGCTAAACTTAACAATTCTCAGCAATCTTGCATGTTAAATATGTCTTCAGGCATCTCATGTAATTGGTCAAAATTAATAGCATCTCAACCACAAGACTGTTAAGTTGTTTAACAGATATTTGGCGTCACGATAGTTGCTAATTATACCGGGATTATCGATTGTACTGTTAGTCCGCGAGTTTTTTGCTCTGTATTCTAAAAGGAAAGTCCGCTTTACACAAAACAAAAGTGACAAAACGGATAAAGAAACAGATGAAATCCATGACAAGCAATTTTATGCTGCTTAAGGGCACAGTTCCGTTTTCCTCTTGCTCTGATGTGCGAAATCACAAACATGCTTGAAGGGACTGGTAACCAAAAATTAAAAAACCACCAAAGAGAGATGGGAAAAATCCATCGATAAGGACCACCATGGTCTCCTCACCAGTGACTAAAGAGTCAAGTCCCTGTCTCATTATCTCTTGAGAAAAGAATATTTTCACAATTAAATTGGCTGGAAGAGCGAAAATGAAAAGCCGGAGAAAGTGGAGAACAGAATGATCAGAGTAGAAGAAACAAAAAGAGGTAGCCTGAGATAGGAGGATTTCAGTTTCCATTCAAAACTATTTTGAGCGAAACTTAGCCAATGTATTTATTTTCGGCGCGATCAGTTATTTTACGCCTGTTGATCAAACAACAAATCCTCAAACAGATTCGAGTTAACGCTTCTGTTAATAGCGTCGAGTGATAATTTTAAAGTCTGTGAATGAAATACTTGCGCTGTGTGGAATTATAAAATAACAGTAAAACAGTGATACAAAACAGTACCTAAATTGAAACAAATGGAGATACATGTACCGCGCGGGAGCATGGAGGCAAGAGTTAGTGGAGCAAAAAGGCACTGAGAGGGGTGGGGAGAGAATGTGCTTGCGCGTGACTTTCGCTCGCCATAAGGAAAACTAGTTCACATGTTTAGCTATTGCGTGTTTTACCGAAAAGAAAACAAACCATCTTCACTTATCTACAACAAACTTTTAAGATTAAGCTGCATAAGCCACTGATTATGTTAACCTATCAAAATATAGGTAATACAGAGTCTCTTCTATTTTAAAATCACGCTCTTCCCAAACACATTCCATGACAGGACGGAAGATATGTGAACTGTAAGTACCCTCCCGTTCTCCCATACAAAGCCAAAGAAAAGTTTTCTAAGGCTTTGTATGGGACAACAGGGGGTACAAAACCGCCGGCTACGATGACTAATTAGTATTTTCAATGAAAAATGGTCTATTTATTTTAAAAATTTCGAGTTAGCACTGCGATAGCTTATAGTTTTGCTGAAAATCACGCTCTTATTAAAACCTTCAATTAACCTTCGCGATTGGTCGTGGCCATTCTGAAGACTCACTGAAGGTCAGCCATTCTTCCCAGAACCTGTCTACCATCTGATGAGAACACGTTTGTCTACCGAGGTAAAGCCGTATAAAATTAGCAGAAATCTTGCATGTCTAATACGCCTTTAGGCATCGCATCTGATTCGTCAATATTTATAGCATTTCATTTGCAAGACAACAACAGTTTTATTAGGTGTGTTTAATGTGTGCAGCAAAATCCTTCCTTTCAAGCCGCTAAACATGGATATCAAAACCTTACTTGACAATCTTCATGAAGAAGTTTCCTGTCCAGTGTGCATGACCACATTTACTGAACCAAAGCAGCTGCCATGTTTACACAGCTTCTGCCTTCACTGTTTAGCAGGAATTCAAAGAAACAGTGGCCGCCATGATGTCATAACGTGTCCTGAGTGTCGCAAGGAGAGTCAAGTCCCTGGTGGAAACCTTAAAGATCTGCCCACTAACTTTCGCATCAACAGTTTACTAGATGTGCTGGCCATAAGGGAGTGCAGTTCTACCGGAGTCAAGTGCAGAAACTGCGACAAAAGAAGAGTGCAAAGTTTCTACTGTTTTCAGTGTTGTGCATTCTGGTGTGAAGAGTGTATTACTGTGCATAACTTACTCCGAGAAAACAAAGAACACCGAGTACTTGCACTGAAAGATTTTGAAGATCAAGACATTGAAGATGTCATGAAGCGACCAGCATTTTGTTCTCGACAAGGCCACGAAAAGAAAAAGTTGAAATTCTTCTGTGTCAAATGTGAAGAAACTGTTTGTTCTTCATGCGTTGTAACCGCTCACGATGGACATGTTAAAGTACTATTAGAAGAAGCGGCCAATGAAAAGAAATCGCTAGTCATGTCCACGGTTGAATCCAACAAAGCAAAAGCACAAAGGATGAGAAACAAAATCTTGAAACTTGACGAGAGTTCTCATAACATCGAAGCAAACGTTGCCAAAGTAAAAAGAAGCGCGCAACAGTTTGCAGAAAGCATGATCGCAGTTATTGAAGCCAAGAAACAGGAAATCTTTGATGAAGCGGATCATGAGGCGCAACGATCCCTGGAACGTTTGCGAATACAAAGGATCGAAATGGAACAGAAAGTCAAAATGATCGAAACAGCAGTCACAAAATTTGAAACGCTTTTAAAGCGAAGCACCAGCGTAGAGCTTGCCGAGTTAGATAAGGCAATAAACACAATCATTCCGAAAGAAGTCGATGATGAACGCGAAGAACTAGACTGTGACCTCGAAGGTCTGCGTCAATTAATCTTTGAGGAAAACGAAGCCTTAAAGGCAAAAACAATACATGGAGGAATCGGCCGTGTATTTAGCTCTGAGTCCAAAGCGGATCAGTCGACTGCTAAAGGAAAAGGACTCACTGAAGCGATTATTGGAATTCAAGCGAACTTTGTTTTAACAACAAAAAATGCCAAAGGACAACAATGTTACGAAAAGCGTGACCGAGTAACTGCGGAAATAAAAAATCAGGAAGGCCATGACTGTGCAACAGAAGTGCGAGTGAAAGATAACCACGATGGTAGCTACAAAGTCAGCTATTTTGCCAAAGAAACCGGAAGATGCCAGGCAGTAGTCAAAGTGAATGAGGAAGAAGCTGGAGGCAGTCCTTTCTCGGTTGAAGTTTCACCAAGACAATTCAGACCCGTGTTATCTTTTGGACAACATGGCTCGTCTCCTGGAATGTTAAACAGACCCTGGGGAGTGGCAGTGAATGAACGTGATGAAATTGCAGTGACTGAGATGAGGAACCGCAGGGTTCAGGTATTTAGTAGTGATGGAACTTACTTAAGATCTTTTGGTAGTAAAGGTGATAAACAGGGTGAGTTCGACTGCCCTGCTGGGATAGCTTTTGATAAAAACAATAATATTATAGTGGTGGACGGCGCTAACCACCGTGTTCAATTGTTCAGTGAGCAGGGTGAGTACCTGAGCCAGTTTGGTGGTAAAGGAAATCTTGATCACCAACTGTTTTATCCTCATGGCGTATCTGTAGAGAACGATGGAAATATAATTATTGTTGATTCAGAGAACAAATTAATTAAGATGTTTTCTCCTAAAGGCCATTATTTAAATAAATTCGGGGGTGAGGGTTCTTTAACCTTTCCCCTTCACTGCATACAGTATGAAAAATATCTCATAGTGTCAGACAGAGGTGAACATTGTATCAAAGTGTTTGATGGGAATGGGAATTTTTTGTACAGATTTGGAAAGGAGGGGGAGGGGGATGGGGAGTTCAATAAACCTCAATTGTTATCAGTTAACAAGGCAGGACACCTGATGGTCTGTGACGTAGGTAATGACAGAGTTCAGGTATTTGATCTTAGTGGAAAGTTTATGACAAAATTTGGATCAAAAGGAGACAAAAAAGGAGAATTTAACGCTCCTGTCTCTGTTGCAGTGCTCAGCGATGGTCGAATACTTGTGTCTGACCTTGGTAACCATCGCATTCAGATATTCGAATAGACTAACATCTCATTACCTGTTTGCTGGATAATGTATGTATATCATAGGAAGAAGTTACAGGTTAATCACTTGTGGGAGTTAAAGAGTTACACTAAGTGTGATCTGTCACTCAGCCAAGTCAATAAGCTCTTTTAGGTCAATAATTACACAAGTTTTAAAACTTTTGTTTCATAGCAAGTCTAACACGAAAACAAAAATGCAAAATTCAGTTGTACCAGATCATTAATTATGTCTAGAGGTACAGCTTCAGGTAATGTTACATCTACGATAAAGCAATCGTACAGCCATAGGTATTTGCTCGATTGTTTTCACCATACTGAGCTGGGAACCTATTCCTGAGTTAAACCAGCAGAGTGAATAGACTATTCTTTGACATTTAATTTGGCAAAATTTTGTTATTGCATATATAAATATGCAATATAAAATTGTAAATAATCGAAATATAAAAATATGTCAATAAAATAGTTGTGATTGTTAGTAAACTTTGCTGCATACTAAGTCTTTGATAAAAACAAAAAAGAGTGATTCGAAACTTTTTGACTGATTTACGAGCAATTTACTAGGAGAGGTTGCACATCCACCCGCTAAATTAATCTCATTAGAAAACTCATTAATAATTCATGAGCTGATTAGCCTATCACACGAGGCAAATTGATTATGTGTATGAACCTTTATAGCTGGTATAGAATAATCATTCTGAAAATCCCGGACAGGGTTTTGATTTCGGTCTCGGGGAAAATCGGGGTACAATTCATAAACAACTAAATCATTAATGAATTATTAATGAAAATATGATTACTATGATCACTAGAGATCTTTCACGTTAATTTTAATACCAAATTATTCCCTAAAAGGCAGCATACAAAAACATTAACCGCAGTAAACAACAAAGTTTATTTCCCTGATAATTTCTTATTAGAACAGAAATTCGTTCTTTTACAATTTCCCATTGTTCACAAAATTAATTGTGCAGTTTTGAATACTCTCAACTTTAACTCTAAATCCTATTTCCTCTAAGTTGGCGTCTTGAATTCTTCTTGAACTTTGCCACTCGTCAAAAATTTTGTAAGCCCACTTTGTGGCATACTGAGTAGCCCTTGGAACACAACTATCCAAGTAATCTTTCTCTTCCTTCGCTTTTTTTGGTTCTCGAAATACGCGTTTGGGCGGCATTTCAAGGAAAAGCTTTCTGAACGTTAACAGCAGTCGAACAAGGAGCACTTTTCGCCTCTGTATGTAATTAACTTTTAATGCATTCAAATCACGTTTAGAAAAATCCCTAGAAAGGCACGGGTTTTTGAAGCTATTTAATGCATTCATATAACGTTTGGAAAATTGCCTAGAGAGGCACCGGTCTTTGAAGCTATTTAAAAAACTCGCAGCACGTGTTTTATCGAGTCTAAAAACAATGCTGCTCGTTTTTAAATAGTACATAAATAGCTTTATTTAGAAGCCGAAAGTAGTGTTTCACCCCTGAGAGATCCTAGCCAACCGGAAGTTCTTTCAGCGCACCCATGAGAGTTTGTAACGCAACACGCTAATGCTAAATGCGCTTCCGACTGTTTTGTGAAAACTAAAATCCTTCCCAGAGATAAGTAATGGCCAGTTTTTTTTTTTTTTTTGTAAAACGCGGCCATGCCCTAACCTATGTTTCTTTTATATCTTCAAGTTCCGAAAGCATCACGTAGTTCGGGGTTACTGACTGCTCATTCGGAGAGCAGCTCCACAAAATACTGCAGCCGCAGCAGCAGTTCTCTGGGGGTAGTCTAGAGCATACACTTTGTGATCATGACCGTAGACACAGACGCGACTTGATTGCTCCTTCCACTGGTAGGCAACTTCAGACAGGGGCAATGCTCGCAGCTGTTGGCGCTGAAAACAAAGATATGTCCATAGCTAATTAGTGGGGCGCGCATGTTGGGACGCTAAGAAAAGTTTTACAAACCACACAGAGTGGACGGCAGCAAGAATCTTTCCTTTTAATAAGTTACTACTGTTATTACTGTTGTAAGCGTATTCCACGTGTATTTGCGATTTATTTTGCTGAGATGTGTTACTATTTGTTAACCCAAAGATGGCGGATTAGAGTTAATGATGTGACCTGATGTTCGTTCTCTTTTAATGGATTGGACATTTACTTTGATATTACATGAGCTCTGAAATGAGAAACCTGTAACCCGGATGAAAAAGCACATGTTTTGGAGTAGAGAAGAAGGTCTTTTTTTGGCTTTGTAAAAAAACTGGCAGAGTTTCGGAATAAATTGTGGTAAACAATTTACAAATGATGTCGATTTGAAGTCTCGGCAACACCTGATTTGATAAATTTTCTGATTAAAGATCTATCTACCTACACAAGAATGCTCTTGGCCGGCCACTTGGTGCTGTGTTTGTCTACCAGCCTCTTCGAGCCCATGTTTACTTGCTGGTGAAAAAAGGTCTTGATGGGCCACACCTTAATGAGAATCACATGGGTGTAGTTTAATAAGAACGAGAAGGCGAAAGAGATAAAGTCATGAGTAATCCAGGATCGTATTAATTTTGCTTTACTCTTCTCTGTGATTGGTACAAAAAAAAACCTCGCACTACTAAACCAATCGGATGCAAAACTAAAACCAGTCACGACCTGTTCGTCTGCATTTTCCCGCGCTTTAGGCGGTTTGCCTGTTTTTACTTTGATTTCTCGTTGGCTCATGATTCAGGTAGTTTTCTCGTTCTTCAATCTCCCCAAACCTCTTTCTCCATTTCCCTTTTGCTAACTTTGTTATGCATTTACAAATCTGGTCACTTGCGTTTTCCCGCGCTTTAGACAAATTTGTTGTTTTTATCTTAGGTTGTTATTGGCTGATTGTGATATTTCCTTCAATCTGATTGGCTGCTATGATTACTTTGCTTTTGGTTTGATAACTCAATCGAATAGCGCGCTATGTTTATGTCGGACGGAGTGTCTATTGGTAAGAAAAGAAAAAAACTCACCCCTGGTAGTTGTTGCTTAAATATTTCAGTTCCTTACGAATAAACGATGAGTTTAGCGGGTAATTAATCTGATTTTTCGACGAATCAAATTCCAGATCTTCGGATTTCAAAAGGAATGGAGTCCCAAACCTTTGCATTTCACAAGGTCTTCCTGATCTTCGGGTTTCGAGCTCGGATGGTCACCGGAACGCAAACCCTAGGAATTTCGAAATCTAAACTCTAGATTTCGAGTCCTTGTGCGGGGACTCGGATGTTTTTGGTTTCCTCCACGTTCGTGACCAAATCAATGGCTTCGTTCGGCTTCATTAGAAAGAATATGATTCAAAAGATTTTAGCATCGCATGTCAAAGTACTCTTCCACGTCCACAACACTTGTCACAGCGCTTGTATCCCACAGCCATACAATCATGACACGGCTGGGAATAAAAGTGAGATGAAACAACATGAAAAGAAGAATAAGAAGAATAATGTCATGGTTAGAAGCCTCTCTTACATTGACCCTGGGTGCATGTTGTCTTAAATTGTTAAATTTATTAGAGATTGACTCCAAGTTCTGCCGTCAAGCATCGCTATAGGCTCCCTATTTTTTGTATTGTTGACCAAGCGTGTGATCACGATGGTTGGATATTGGTCAAGTTCGTGTTGCGTTTCCCTCCATAGTCCCCTGAACAGGTGTATTGTTTTGCCTTTTTCCTTCTCATTTTGCGCGAATCATCCTAATTTAATTAATGTACATCATGGAGAGGAAGGAAAGGAAGGGGGTGGGGCTATATAATAAGTTGTATTCTTAAACCTTTGCACCCTATTATCAGCATGCATATTCTCCATACTGTTCTCTATACATTTCTTAAGAGGCCGTGACTGTAAATATCGAGAATTGCTGGCCAGGCTAAAAACATCGAAAATTCTGATAATTTGCCTGGAAAACCCCTTTAGGGAGATATATTCATGACGAGCTTTGCTCAAGAAAAAAATTCTCAGCAGGCATCGTAAACTGATGCCGAGGTTTGGGGAAGAAGGCGTTGGGTGGCTGTCATCGCATTAATTACACCACAATGTAATTATACAGATTAGCGCCCACGAATCCACGAGAGATACGCGATTGCGTGCGAGTTAACGCGGGGTCATCTGTTGGCGATGAAAATCAAAATCATGAAATGAAATGAAGTTTGTTGTGCGTGTAATGGTCATAAAATACTGCGTTTTCTCTGTTTCTGCCTGTTTCCTTATAACGACATTTTTAATCACGTAGTCTTTCAAAGATCCTTCCTTTTCACAGAAGAGGCAATACCGGCGAGGCGCCGTATTCGAAAAGCCTCTCTTTCGATTATTTAGGTATGATTCTTTCGCTTGGTTTGCCATAAAACAGTTACAAAAGATATCGCAATTTTCATGTGCCGTACGACCTGAATAACAACTGTATCGAATTTCCAGTATTGCGTTACTTGGTGGATCGATCAGTGTTCACGCTTTGCGATCGTAGTACACGATGTTATTGTTTTGGAACAAAACCCGTGGCGGTCGCACGACTTGGCCTCGTATCCTGGTTAAATTCTTACCAGTATTGTAATATTAAACCTCGACGAGATTTTTCATGTCGAAATGTCGAAAAGCATCATGTTTTCGATTTCGAAACCATTCGAAATGAAGTCATAGAGGCAGTCGGATTTTCGACGTGCGGCTTTCCACCGGCTAACTTAACCACGCAGAGTCTTTGCTGGATTACAAGTGCCACACTTGACCCTTGCAAGCATTGGTATCTACTTTTGAAAGAGGTATGTGACATTCCTTTGCGTAAATATTTCATATGCGATGTATTTAAACAAGGACCCTGACTATAAAAGGGATAGCTCCTCCCCCGTCTTGTAACGCAATCTTTGCTTCCATGGCTAATCGAAGAAGCTGACTAATGGAAGTTGAAGGGGGAAAAAGAGATTTGTACACGAAGACCGATATCCTTGTCTTGTTTCAATTGATTTCCACTTGAAAATGTTTTTATTGACGATTAAAAAGGGACGAATGGAGAAATACTGATCTTCATTTGCAAACCTCCAAAAATTAGGCTATCGCAATTTGAATTTCGCGCTCCTAACGGCGCCTCCTATCGCGAGATGGTCGTACTGGCCCTCTGACTCCCCTCCGTTTGCCTCAACTTCTTGAGCCGTCGATATCATTGACTAGAGGATCTCAGTACTGTGACATGCTCAGAGAGAGTGGTTTTCATGTACAGATATGTACATTTGTGTACATGTAAGTAAATGTGTGTACGTGTATGTTGCGACATAACTCATCTTCCACTTCGAATTAATCCATATTACGGTTGCTACGGTCGCGCACTAACTAGTCTTTAACTTTAAAATTGCATTTTATTTTGCCATGGCGGATTTTCCATCAAAAAAAGCCAAAATAGCGGCGCGAGGTCTACGAGTCCGTTATACACTGGAGCTGGCGGTCGAACCCGGAATGGAAGAGCGATTGGAAAGCGTGAAGACAAGAATTCAGCGGTTGAAGGAACGCCTTCATTTAGCGAGTCGAACACCGATGGCAAATGTTATTTTGATGGAACGACTCTTAGACTTATTCGAATGGTCTGAACAAAGAGGTATGGTAAGTGAAAGTCACTCCTCTTTGTTTACATCTTGCTCGTTCGCTCAGGCTTCTCATCTCGCCAGCGACGCGGCCACCCAAACCGACATAAACGGGTCCAATTTTTTTTATCGCACGTTTTGAGTTATGGGGAGAAAAAGCCTCAAAAAAGGAAAAAAAATAGAGCGAAGTTCGAGAATAGGTCCCTTTGAAAGGAACATAGTTTTCTAAGTATTTTGACACGGCACTATGTAGGATATTTTTTGCCTGAACATTTTAGACGCGCGTTGCAACGAGAAGCCTATTTCACTAGCTACTTATGAAAAGGTCGAGGTTTTCAATAGTTCTTGAGGCCCGTTCAGGCAATATAGCCGATGATAATTTGTTTTCCATCGGATTTCAGTCAACCAGACATGTTTCCAATCCGTGACCGAAATTATTTTATATGAGCACCCACGGGATTCGTATTTCAACACCACATATTCCGTTGGAGAAATTGCGCGCGATTCAAAAAAAAATTCTATCCAACGTGATCTCTTGTTTAATTGCAGAGGAGTTCTTGTATAAGTGTCACATGAAATCCCGTAGACAAAACGTCGAAGAAACTAACCACTTTATTACAACAATACAAAACCGGTATGAGAAGAGGATTTTTGTGAAAGACAATAAAGGTCATAACAGCTAGTCCTCACCGCTAGCCCTCTGGCCGTTTGCCTTCCTTACAGAAATGAAATCGCAAGCGGGTGTACATTCCGTGGAGCCAACTGAGTGGAGCCGATCATCTTTTCTTTGCCGTAAACGAAAATGGCAAAATTCGTAGAAGTTTGAGATATGCACTGGCTGCAAGTGACCTTTCGGTTACAATAGTTTTGCCGATATCGCACGGTCACGGACTGGTTGATGTCGACAGTTCGGTGTCAGGGGTGAAATGACTGACGGCTTGCCCAGGGCAAATGTCCTTTTATAGTCAGGGTCCTTGTTTAAGATATTTCCCGACGAAATCCAAAGTGTGGCGACACGGGAACTTCAGCCGGCCAACTCATCGTTCGGAGTAGTGGGGTTAGCCAGGATTCCCGACCTCGTTCACGTTGTGTTCACGTTCTGTCTAATAGCTGGTCTATCTTCTTCGTAATAAACAATCCCCGAAGAACTTATTAAATCTGCGGGATTTATGACTATCGTAAATCTGGTGAACTCCGCCACGCTAGACTTTGAGCCCGAAGGCGCGAAAAATTTATCTTTTGGCGCCAAACTCAGTCACGACTCCGTAGAGCTCGCTTCCTAACTTACCGAAATATCAGCTTGAGTAAATTCCCTTGGAGTGGAACTGAAGAAGCTTCGAACACAGATTTCTCATCTCGAATCAGCATGGAGTCAATTTTACAGACCCTTTTTTCCACCTCAATGTTCGTACCTTGTCGTGGTGAGGTGTCTTGAGTGCCTCAATGACCAATTGCAATACAATGCCTTTAAAGAATTCAGCTTCAGTTGGTGGGCTGTATTTTCTGCAAGGTAGAGGCCAGACTAACACGGACTTTGTCGTTGTAGTTATTGTTATGATTATTATAATTATCATTATTATTACTGATTTTGTTATTGTTATCATTATCTTCATGATTGTGATTGAATCATTTTCAAAATGAAATAGGCTGCTCAATGAGGATGGCATGCTGAGGCAAGTAGATTTTCATTTATTTACCCCCCCCCCCCTTCCCCCAAGTAGAAATTCAAGTGTTTCTGATAGTTTTTCTCTTCAATAGATTGTTAGAATGCAGAAGATTTTCTAAGACACATTGTACAGAGGGCTTGTCTTAAGTAGTTGTTTTCTGATTCAAAACCACCTGCCTAGTTCTGTTTCTCTTGGGTAGTTAGTCCATGGACTGTTGTTATCTGATGGCAGAACTAACAGGTGGATCTGTTTCTCTTGGGTAGTCAGTCCATTATGGGCTGTTGTTATCTGATGGCAGAACCACCAATCTGTTCGGTTTCTCTTGGGTAGTCAGTCTATGGACTGTTATTATCTGATGGCAGAACCAGTCCCTATTTTTTTCAGCTCTATACAGTCAGTCTTTTATGGACAGTTATTTTTATCTGATGGCAGTTTTAGCTTGCTCTTTTTGTTTTGAAAAATGTGTTGCTTATGCTGTTTGTCACGTATCATCTGTTATTAGTCGGAGGCACTTTGGTCAATCAATGCTATCATTGTCTTCATTATTATTACAATTGTTAATTCAGCTGCTACTCTTCTCTCTTTGACACAGGGCCCACTACAGACAGCACTAGCTTAATGAAGTCCCAAAACCTTTCACAATGAGCCAACTCAAGAATTGCAGTCCTGAACAGTTTTTGGGGTTTTCCTGGCTTTTCTTGAGATTATTTTGTCTCAGTTTCAATTACTTGGATACTCATTCAGCTAGACTAACATTAACACCATTTTGTTTATAGATAAACATTGAAATAATCATAATAGTAATATAAATGGTAATAATAATGATTTGTTATTGTTATCATTATCATTATCTTTATGATTGTGATCATCATTTTCAAATTGAAATAGGCTGCTCAGTGAGGATGGCATGCTAAGGCAAGTAGATTTTCATTTAATTCCTCCCCCCTCCCCCCAAATAGAAATTCAAGTGTTTCTGATAGTTTGTCTCTTCAATAGATTGTTAGAATGCAGAAGATTTTCTAAGACACATTGTACAGAGGTCTTAAATAGTTGTTTTCTGATTCAAAACCACCTGCCTAGTTCTGTTTCTATTGGGTAGTTAGTCCATGGACTGTTGTTATCTGATGGCAGAACTAACGGGTGGATCTGTTTCTCTTGGGTAGTCAGTCCATTATGGGCTGTTGTTATCTGATGGCAGAACCACCGATCTGTTCTGTTTCTCTTGGGTGGTCAGTCTATGGACTGTTGTTATCTGATGGCAGAACCAGTCCCTATTTTTTTTTTCAGCTCTATGCTGTCAGTCTTTTATGGACAGTTATTTTTATCTAATGGCAATTTTAGCTTGCTCTTTTTGTTTTGAAAAATGTGTTGCTTATGCTGTTTGTCATGTATCATCTGTTATTAGTCATAGGGTGACTTTGGTCAATCAATGCTATCATTGTCCTTAGTATTATTATTATTAATTCAGCTGCTACTCTTCTCTCTTTGACACAGGGCCCACTACAGAAAGCACTAGCTTAATGAAGTCCCAAAACCTTTCACGATGAGCCAACTCAAGAATTGCAGTCCTGAACAGTTTTTGGGGTTTTTCTGTCTTTTCTTAATTTGTTTTTGCCCCAGTTTCAATCACTTGGATACTCATTCAGCTAGACTAACAATAACACTATTTTGTTCATAGATAAACATTGAAATAATCATAATAGTAATATGAATGATAATAATAATGATTAGATTAATGGAAATAATCATAGGAATTATAACCATCAGGATAATGAACATTATTTCTCTAACTATTGTAAATATTTTTATCATTATTATTATTATTTTTATCATTATTATTGTTATCATTGTTATTATTATTATTATCATTATTATCATTATTATTGTTATCAATGTTATTACTATTTCCATCATGAATTATTAGAGATGCTTGGAAAAAAATGACCTATAGTTCCCTCCAACTCATTATTCTTTCAGTTTAGTGAATTAAGACTTTGTGAACAGTTACTGCTTTATTCTGTCATTCCTGATGACCATAGAAATGGTGAAAGTCCACAGATATTATCCCTCTAAGAGTTTCTCCAGGTGTTTTTTTTTTCCTCTGAATTTGGTTACAACAGAATGAAGGGCATCAGAGTATAGTGCGCCCAGCTAGACATGAATTGCATTAATATTACAGGGTCATTTTGCTGTATTCAGGGTTTAATCTTAGCCTTCTACAGACAAGTTTGTTCCTCTAAATGCAAAACACATTTTATCGTTTTTTAAAACAAACTTACAAAAACTGCCAAGAAACAGCTACTAAATTTATGGAAACATGACGAACAAGTCAACTAGACTGTGTACTACACATCATTGAAATCAAAGTATCACTTTAGGAACATAAAATCGCAAGGTCAGTTTCCCATTTTTAGTGCCTGAGAAAAGATCAGGCCACCAGATTACTTCAAATTCTCTGGTTGCTCGTCCATCTCAATTTCCAACAACCATTTTAGTTTACTGGGTGAGAATCGTGCTTGATTTCTTGCCCCATGCTCTTTAATTGGCCGCCTGTAAAGCTTGTTGAGAGTTTAACAGCTACTACTTGCAGCAACCTCCATATTCCCCCGATAGCCTTTCTTAACTCTAATGGTACAGAACTTTGATGACTCAGACCAGAAATAACATCATTCACTCTACCATCCCTGTAATAAAAAACTTTGGATTTTTCTCTCCATACAGGGGGCCGCAAATGTATTTTTACCCTCGCACGTTTATAAAAGCATTCGGCATGCCTGCTAACAAAGCTTGGATGTATGTTTCAGGAACTTAGTATCTTTCAACTCGACACCATTTGCCTGAAACCAAAATAATAATTACGAAAGTTAAGAGATTATTTACTTCTGGAGTGAAATGTACTAAATGATTTGCCCTTTCAAACATAAACCTGAGTTATCAGGTTTTGTCAATCACAAAATTACACGCCGGGTTATTAGTATTCCTTGGGGACCTTCCTATATTATCATAAATATCTAAAACAAGCAGGTCATTTAGCTAGGTAATCTATGTTAAAAACCGCGCTTTACAGCACTTAGAATTATTTTCCTCACTCATTTTTCTCACACTGCAACTTCGCGTACTACGCAATTATTACTACGCAGTCATATCTGGTGTCCAATTAGGAGAGCTTATTATTTTTGTTTTAGGGGTGAATTGCGATTTCTTGTATGTCCCTTATTTCGTCGAAGAAAAGCTCGAACAAATACTGAAAGTAATGAGTAAGTCACTATGAACAACGAGTGCAAAGTGACAGCACTATCGAGCCAAACTGAGAAATGTTCTTTAATGATTTTTAACCTGAACCACCGATTCTTACTATTTTTAATTTCTGCGTTTTAATAGACTTTGACATGTTCTTGAGAAGATATTAAGTCGGTTAGCGCTGTTGTTCCCTTCTAAATTATTTTGGTGGAAGCGCCTCAGAAGACACTGGTTTAACTAAAACCATGTTGGGCGACGTTATATTTTGACTGCACAACCCGCAATTAAATTTAATTTTAACAGCTATTCGAGTGTGTGAAGAACGGAAAAGAGCAAAATTACATACCATCGGCCTTTCGATGCACGGACGAATTAAAACTTTTTACAATTCCATTTATCCATTGCTTGTAACTGATAGACCTTGTCCTTATTCTTGCGGGAGGTCGTACGATCTGTTGTCCATTGTAGAACTTGGCAAACTTAGCGCAGTTCTTCGAGCGCAACAATGTGATCTTTCGATTCTCCATCTCACTAGCGCAGTTGTTGTGTTGAACATGGACGAATAATACATCGCAGCGTGTCTTGTAAATAGCTAGAGATGCCATGCATGTTTAGGATAAGCGCTGAATATGGACGAGCGTTAAAGCCGCCACTGAAAGAGCACAATCGACCGTTTTTCATTGTAAGGATCATGTCTTTCACACAGCTGTCAGAATTAAAGAGAGGAAGAACGTCGATCTCGCTCACCTAAGTAACGAAGTACACCACGAGCGGCGACGATGATCAAACACCTGGAAGATCACCGTGGTGTCCCTCTACTCTTTGGTATCATAACCAAGAGCGAGCCCTTTCGACTTGTCACTAAGTTTTACTGTTTATAAAACAAAGGCCCCGCTCTACACAAAGCCTTAAAGAATGAAACACTAGAAAAGCTTACTTAGCTTGGAATTATAAAAATTTCCTTTCTTAAAAATCGAAGATTTTCATGGTTTCCGTAACTTCGTATTTTTCCAAATTTCCTCTTTTACATGTTATGCCGTTTTGCATTTTCTTCAACGTGTAATTTAGTTCAGCGTCGATCATGTATCATCCTTAGAAGAAAATATTCTGATCTTTACGTTTAACTATAAAATTGCTTTGGCTTACATTGTGCGCATAAAAGGAGCGTTAAATTAAACGTGAGTTGATTCCACGCGAGGGTTTTACCTGGAAAAATGCCTGCACACGAGAGACACCGACATTACCGCGTGTCCCTTTCTGGAAAACATTCGTGTTATGACAAGAAAGGTCAGCTTAAGGGTTTTGGGTTACCCAAACTATGCAATTTTGACGCCGAAAAGTGCCAAAAAGTAATTACAGAAACTTCGTCCGCAACACCTTGAACGTGCTGTGGGCGCGAACTGAGATCTTCTCTTACAGTTAATAATTGCCAGGCGGAACTCAGATCCGGCTTAGCCTAATTTGCATAAATTTTTTAGGTGGGCAAAGCTCGTCATGAAAAATATATATATATATATCAAAGTTTGAAAAATAAAATGTGTCCGAGGAAATGGGGAAAAACGAAAATTCGGGTTTTTACCTAATTAATTATGCAAAAAATACAGTAAAATTGAGCAACTTTAGCGTGCTAGTACTAAAGGAGGATGTTTCGTAAGAAATTGGGGGTGTTTTTACTTCAAAGTATAATTAATGTGACTTTTATATGTGGCATTTAAAGGAGCTTTGGTTTAATTTTAAAATTCACATGATTTTTTAACTAATTGCTGTCAAATGCTTGTTGCAAAAAGCGAAAAATCGACCAGCTTCAAACCTTCAAAACGCGTCTTGGTATGTGTGGCATCATGTCAAACTACATGCTGGCACAAAGTTTAGTCCTTAAACTAAAATAATATGTAATAAAAAATTTGGGTAATTCAGAATCGTGCCGGCAAAACATAAAGCTTTGCGACACACTCTGGCCAGAGGTCACGAATTTGCATGATGCAAATCAGTTGTAGAAATCGTACCGCCTAACGGTTCTGGTGTAGGAAGGGCTCTTTTGACGGCTTCAACATAAAATGTACAAGAATAATGACCAGTATTTAATAGCGTTGAATTCTTTTTCAAGCCCATGAGGTTTATGTTTTTTATCTCGATACTGTCTTGAAGAAAAGGAAAATGTTTCAATTGCGTGACAATTGTCGCGTTGGATCAAAGGTGAAGTTGCCGAGTAAAGCGGACACGATCCTTTTTTCGTCAAAACTCCATTCTAAAGCATCCAGTCCTATATATCTCGTTTTAAATTATTTGAACAAACTATCTAATGAGTCTTTATCGAACAACATCCCGCCGGTCTGATCCTGTTTGACTTCAGGCTGACGGCCATGTGCGGTTCGAAGGGGACTTTTTCGTTTCCGGTTTGCGCCTTTAATACGGGGACCGCGGAGCTATGGGGTTGAGTGGGCAGTAGCCCCACCAAGAACAATTTATTATTATCATTATTATTCATTTTAATCTTTGTAATTTAAAAAAAGTTGACAAATTTTCCCTAGGACTGAAGCGCGTTTCCAGTGATTTCAGAAGCTCTAGATTTCAAAAATTGCGGGGGGGGGGGGGGAGCATATCCGAGGACACCCTATCTAGCAGTCTTTCTGAACCAAGAAAGGCGTATTAAGAAACAGACAAAAGGAGGCTCTCCTCGGAGGTGAGGTCCCAGGACCCTCATTGATAAGTTGGTGTCAATGAGCTCACACTACGCGGGAACTAAAATAGCTCCTCCGATTTAAAATATGCTCCATGGCCCCCATTTTATATCAACGTTCATATAAAACTCAATTTTTTTAATGTAGCCTTTTGCCATTTGCCTTTTGAACTGCACTACATGAGCAGCATCTTACAAGGTCTTCGAGCAGGGCGATGTAAGATGTCTTTTTTCTCTAATCAACCCCAGGTTACATTTGAATTTAACTGCTCAAAAATAGACTCCTTGGCATTTGACAAATTAAATTAACTCTTCTTCCATAGCAACCAGATCTTCCTCAGTTACAGCTTGTGCGCAGAGGGCTGTCTACTGTTTCACTTTTGGTGCCATTCTGGAAGAAATGAAGCTACTTGTTGAGTCGCCAAAAACTCGGAGACACTGAACAAGCGCTTCCCTTTCGATCCCTTTGCTCTTCTCATTTCTGTTGCAACCATTTCCGCGTCGACCTTTTTGCCACTTTCTTGTTTGATGGTAAATCTAACAGTCAGATATTCTCGTTGCTTTTCGTTAAACCGGTAAGCTTTCTTAACTTGTTTGAAAGCGAAGCCTTCAGTGCTACGAGGACAGGTTTCAGGAGGTAGAGGAATAGTTGGCACGGAACTTGAACCTTCCTCGAGCCTAGCGGTATATTTAACCTTCGCTTTATCAAGAAATGTCTCCCTTTCAACCGTCTTTGTGCATGTTCCGAACGCGAGATGCTTTTCCAGAGAAGAATGCCTTTGGAAACTAAGCGTGCCGCCCTCTTTTGGACATGGAAACACTTGAACATCGCCTTTCGCTTCACGGCCAGTAGGCTTCACTTAGTAGGCTCTCTAAGTTTTCTCCTTGGGGCGATCTCTTTAAATTCGCTTCGGTAATGGCGTTCTGTGGAAAATAATAACATGAAAGATGATTAACGACAAAATCAAACACTCTTAAAAATTGTCCAGAGCGAGATTTGGTGCGTTTCCTACAGCGAAAATAGCGTTAGGTGCAGCTTGTGCACTGCTACCTAAATGAAGCAAAAGTTTCTTTTTCCAGTATAGCGTTTGAGATAAAAAAACTAGGAATAAATTTTTATAACAAAAGGTGGCGCCATGTTTGATGTTTTCAAGTGATCTTGATTTCAAGCTTTCCCTCGCTGAATTTTTCAGTCTCAAAACTAAAGAGAGATCATGCTACATTATAGCTAGAAACTGGAAAGAAAATATAACGTAAGGTTTACCATTTGTTCTTTCCAAAGAGATGCATTTGCCGGGGCCTTTATCAAATGTCTGCCACACCCTCATTCCACCAGGATAAAATCTGAAGTTGTTCAGTAAACTGATGTCATTAATCTTCTTTTGCGTAGCGAAACAGTTTCGCGTTCCCCGAGACTGTCTAACACTAGTCACTACACTAATCCCAGAACTTGCACCACAAGGCCCCCCCCCCTCCCCCCCCCACAAGAAGAGAAGCAAAGCTACAGAATGACATCGTTTTCTTTTTATGCTCTGTGAAAAACCTCGCACGTGTTTACCTTTAAGAAAAAGACCGTGATTACATGCATCATAGAGAATTATCGCCCAGACCGCAACACGGCATAATTGTTACCGTGACATAAGTCCTTTTTATCAAGTTTTATGACAGAAATGTGGCCCTTTTTCAGAAAAAGATAATAGTAAATAGCATAAAAAATAGTTGGGCTGTTATCTTAGGTGAAAAACTACACAGCAGAAGCTTGCGGTGTTGCGTGACTTTGTTTAGTCGCACAACATTGTTCAAGATATGCAAGATATTTCAAAAGAAATATTATCGCAGTTGCAGAAACGTAGCTATTCAACTAAGAATAACGTCGATAATAAACACCTAGTCAACAAAAATGGTGAAATATACAGCGGCCCTTATCTATAGTTAGGTGTAGGTAGTGCTGTTGAAATAGCGAGTCAACAATAACAAAGTCTTCTGCAATTCAAATTAACAGAAAATTTCGTATCTACACATCAATTTACAGCCCTCTTCAGCAATGTCTATGGATTTTTTATAGTATAATTTCATATCATTTCCACATCAAATAATTGTTTTAACCATCTTTAACTATCTTGTTTACTTCGTAGCTCTAAAGTACGATTTCTAGAACTGATTTGTATCATGCAAATTCATGACCTTGGCCACATTGCGTCGTAAACTCTTGTATTTTGCCGGCACTTTTCTGAATTACCCAGATTTTTTATTTTATATTATTTTAGTATAAGGACGAAACTTTGTGCCAGCATGCATTTTGACATGATTTCTCAGATAACAAGACGCGTTTTGAAGGCTTGAAGTTGCTCGAATTTTCGCTTTTTGCAACAAGTGTTTGAGAGTACTTTGTTAAAAAATCTTGTAAATTTTAAGATTAAACCAAAGATCCTAAAAGTGCCATAAATAAAAATCAAATGAATTATATTTTCAAGTAAACCATCTCCGATTTCTTACGAAACATCCTCCTTCAGTACTACCACGCTAAAGTTGCTCAATTTTACTGGGTTTTTTTGCATAATTAATTGGGTAAAAACCCGAATTTTCGTTTTTCCCCATTTTCTCGGAAACATTTGATTTTTCAGACTTTGAAATATTTTTTTCTAGTATATCTCCCTAAAACGGTTTTCCAGGAAAATTATCGGAATTTTCCATTTTTCAGCTTGGCCAGCAATCCTCGATATTTACAGTCATGGGCTCTTAAGGTGCTGACAAGGAGAATTTGTTTAACAATCAAGAGCTTTTTTAGTTGGTAATCATTTCCTTTATTCTCCTGACCTCAATGTGATGTTATAGCAAAGTTTATTTCAAGGTTTTAGTGTAACACAACCGTGACAGTGTAAGTCATGCAATCATCAAAAAGTTATCACAAAATATAAATAAATAATACAAAATTTCCACGGGCTCGGACGTCGCAAAGTCAAGGTTTACTATACTGATTCAAAAAGCTATGTGTCGTAGTATTGCAACGTACTGCTAAATGATCTTTTTACATGAATAAAACGAACTATCGACTTTAAAACATAGCTCCTCAACTGTGGCAGTCACTGTCGTCCACGGAAACAACCTGCATGACAGCCGATTACGTAACCTGACAAGTTTCCATTTATCACGTGATAAATGATAAATTATCGCGCGATAATAAATATTATCGCGCGATAATTTCCATTTATCGCGCGATAATTTCCATTTATCGCGCGATAATTTCCATTTATCGCGCGATAATTTCCAATTATCGGGCGATAATCTCCATTTATCGCGCGATAATCTCCATTTATCGCGCGATAATCTCCATTTATCGCGCGATAATCTTCATTTATCGCGCGATAATTTTTCATTTATCGCGCAATAATTTCTATTTATCGCGCGATAATCTATCATTTATCGCGCGATAAAAAAAAAATGTGTCATGTCCCCTATGGGACACCGTACTTCTGGGATAAGGACGATAAACTGTAGGTCTTGTCTCCAGTCGCATCAGTCTCTGTGATGGTTAGTTGAGGACATTAGAGAACTCTCATACTTCTTGCAAAGAGCAGGGGAGATAAGTCCTAGAGGTGTGTTCTGGCCTTGTTATACAGGCACCCTATTCAAACCAGCTTGAATGCTAGACTAGGCCAGCCTGCCTGAATTACGCAAGTGAATTAATAAATGGATATAGTCTTTGAATTTTAAGGTCAGCCAATAGACAGCACTGTTAATGGACCTGCCCCGCCTCCATGGAGCATTCCTGCCCAGTTCCCTCAGTTGTTTAATGACTTTACAACCAATATTCAAGTTCCTCAAACCACAACCATCGAGGTATGTACATTATTTTTTTGTTAGGTGACAGTGCCCTTTTTTAACCTTTTTACCCCTTAGAGTGACTAACATCTTATTTCTCATTACACTGTCCCCCCCCCCCCCCCTGAATCACATATAAAGGTCAGGAGAATAAAGGAAATGAACACCAACCAAAAACGCTCTTGATTGTTAAACAAATCTCCTCGTCAGCGCCTCAGGAAATGTACAGAAAACAGAATGGAGAATACGCATACTGATCTTAGGGTGCAAAAGCTAAGAACACAAGTTATTGTATAGCTAGCCTCCCCCCCCCCCCCTCCCTCCAGAGATGAAGAAGAATTGAATTGGGATGATTTGCGCTAAAAAGGAAGGGGAAAAAAGGCAAAATATTACACGTTTTAAGCGGGCTATGCATGAAAACACCAAACGAACTTGACCAATACCCAGCCATCTTGATCACATGCTTGGTCAGCAATGCGAAAAATAGGGAGCCTCTAGCGATGCTTGACTGCAGAACTTCAAGTCCCATCAGATGAAGTTCCATCCATCAGATGAATTTACCTGTTTAGGCTAACATGCCCCCAGGGTCAAATACGGGAGAGTTACGTAACTGTCAGTTTATTCAGCATGGACAATTTGTTATTAAATGAGTTTCGTTTTATTCTGATCTCGTATTCATGTTGTTTCATTTCATTTTTCTTTCCAGCCGTGTCATGATTGCATGGCTGGGGAGTACAAGCGCTGTTACAAGTGTTGTGGATCTGGAAGGGTACGTTAATGTCAAAATCTTTAGTTTCATATTCGTTTTAATGAAAAACGATGTTTTTTGTTTGCTCACGGACATGAAGGAAACCAAAAACATCCGAGTACCGCTCAAAGAATCGAATTGTAGATCTTGGAAATGGAAATTCTTAGATTTCGTGTTCCAATGACCATCCGAAACCCACAGATCAAGGAGACCTCGTGAAATCTGAAGATCTGGGACTCGATTTCTTTTAAAATCCGACGGAAGATTTGGGACTCGATTTCTTTTGAAATCCGAAGATCTGGAATTTGAGCAGTCGTGAAATCCGAAGATAGGCGATTTGATTCGTCGTGAAATCCGAAGATATGGGATTCGTTTCTTCGTTAAATCCGAAGATAGTTGATTTATTGATTTACTTAGTTATGTTTTCGTTTTTCAGGTGTAATGGTTCTGGTCTCGTGGAAGGAATGCAGAAGTATGGGCAGTCTATTAACTGCATGGGCAGAGGTTGGAAAACGTGAGTGTACAGCTGTCTTGGTTTTCATTGGTTTGGCGTGTTTGTTTGTTTGGTTTTCACAATACATTCGAACCTGAACAAACTGCCACCTCTCTCAATGGCCGCCTTTCCACAACGGCCACTTTTTTGGTCCTGTCGGGCTGTCCATACATTCATTAACCCTCTCTACAATGGCCACTTCTTCACAACGGCCACTTTCTTCTGTCCTCAAGGTGGCCGTTGTGGAGAGGTTTAACTGTATCTACAACAAAATCAGTCAGACACAGCTCTTGTAGATTTTAAAGAGAGGTGGATAAATCTTGTTACGGTATCAACATTTCCATTCCTTCCAAAGAAAAAGAGCTTTTAAAAGTCTTTTTCGATTGCAGTTGTGAGGTTTGTAATGGCCACGGCCGAATAAAGTGTGGGACGTGTTGAGGACAAGCTCAATTAAAAACTATCATTTCGCTGACTGCAAAATGGTAAATTCGTGAAGCCATACACATTTATAAACTTCGCCGTGTTCTATCAAGTAAGGTGTGTAAACTTTAAAGCCCATATTCCAAATCTACTTAGCGTGCGTTGAGATTTCCTGATAGATCACTTCACCCGGGAACAAGTCGCTGACTAGTTTTTATACCCTTTTCCCGAGGAGTAATCTGTTCGTACGTGTGAGCAATCACCCGCTATTCGTACAAAAGATTTGTTTTAATCAAATGGATGAAAACTGTAACAGCCTGCTTTCAGGCAGTACTTTGTGTTTTCAAACGTGGGGCGAGAAAAAAACCCCTCCCCCTCCCCCTTGCTTTGTCCTTTTCCCAGATCTTCCACCCGTCCAATATGGCGACCGAGTATTAATCTGCAAGTAGGCTGAAAGTGTAGCTGACTCTTTGAGCTATTAAAATTATCCTAATAATCATAATATTCATCGTCGTCATCATTATTGTTATTGTTATTCTTCTCATTATTATTCTTATTGTTATTATTATCATTATTTCTATTTATTTCAAAGGGAGAACCATGTGTCTTAATCATGTCGTGGAGAGAACAGATCAGTTGCCCGCCGAACTCATCGTTAATTCCCAAGGAACTGAAATATTTAAGCAAGAACTACCTAGGGTGAATCTTTCTCTTTTCTTATCAATAGACTAATCGTCTGACACAAACATAGTGCGCTATTCAATTGACTTTCCAAACCAAAAGCAAAGTAATCACAGCAACCAATCAAAGTAAAGGAAATATCACAAGCAGCCAATCAGAGCCTAAGATAAAAGCAACAAATTTGTCTAAACCGCGGGAAAACGCGAGTGAGTAGATTTGTAAATGCAACAGCAAAGTTAGCAAAAGGGAAATGTGAGAAAGAGCTTTGGGGAGATTGAAGAACGAGAAAACTACCTGAATCGTGAGCCAATGAAAAAATCAAAGTAAAAACAGGCAAACCGCCTAAACCGCGGGAAAACGCAGGCGACCAAGTCGTGATTGGTTTAGTTTTGCATCAGATTGGTTGAGTAGTGCGAGTTTTTTTTTTTTTGTACCAATCACAGAGAAGAGTAAAGCAAAATTAATGCAATCCTGGATTACTTATGACACATTTGAAAACTGTCTTTTTCTCTTTCACCTTCTCGTTCTCACCAAACTACAACCATGTTCTTTATAATTCTCATTAAGGTGTGGCCCATTACGACCTTTCTTGATCAGCAAGTGAACATGGGCTCGGAGAGGCTGGTAGACGAACACAGCACCAAGTGGCCTGCCAAGAGCATTCTTAAGCAGGTAGATAGGTCTTTTATCAAATAATTTCTAAACCAGGTCGCATCAATAACTCAAATCCGCCATTTTGGGTAAACAAGTAGTAACACATCTCAGCAAAATAAATCGCAGATACATGTGGAATACGCTTACAACAGTAATAACAGTAGTAAATTATTTAAACAAAAAGTTCTTGCTGCCGTCTACTCTGCGTAGTTTGTACAGCTCTTTCTTCCTAACGTCGCAGCATACGTGCCTCACTAATAACCTATGAATTTTTTTGTCTTCAGCGTCAACAGCTGCGAGCATTACCCGTGTCTGAAGTTGCTTACCAATGGAAGGAGCAATCAAGTCGCTTCTGGGTCTACGGTCATGATCACAAAGTGTATGCTCCACACTAACCCCAGAGAGGTGCTGCTGCGGCTGCAGTATTTTGTAGAACTGCTCTCCGAATAAACCATCAGTAACTGCGAATTACGTGATGCTTTCGAGACTTTGAAATTATAAAGGAGACGAGGTTTAGGGCATGGCCGCGTTTTACAAAAGGAACTGGCCATTATTTATCTCTGGGAAGGATTTTGGTTGTGTCGCGATAGAATTTACCCGATCCAATATTCTAATAATCACTCCTCCATTGGTAGTCAATTATCTCTAGTCCCCACTTTTGTGTTCTGTTGGCAACGACTGATTCCCTCTCCCTTCCCCTTGAACACTTCGTACTACCCCCCTAAAAAAATTAATATTAACTCATAGAGTTCTTCATAGTATAGATGAAATACATAATTATGCTCTCCATTGCTATAGATGTAGATTTCTGAATTCTGCAGTTCAATTAAATGCTGTTTTCTTTTTGTTAAAGAAAGACAGCATATTACTCTAGGTCCTTTAGCTGCCATGCATATGTCTGGTGCAAATCCATCACATCTCTAATTTGACAGGTTACCGTTATCAGTAGCTTATACAGCTTTGCTTTGAATGTTTGTTGTAGTTAAGTAGAAGTGAAAGCTACATTCATCTTAGGCAACATCCGTAATAGTAAAATGTGCGAAGTAATCTTGTCCTTGACCCTAGCGGAAGTAACGCGCAGGCATATCCTCTCCCCACCCAGCTCAGAGCTTTTTTGCGACACCACATCTCGCTTAATGCTCCCGCGCGGCTCATGTATCTCCCTTTAAATGAATTTTAGATAGTGTTCATTAGGTTTTCATCACTATGTTACCTATATTACATAATTGCACACTGCCGTAAAATCTTTGCTAAGTGTTTTATTCAAAAACTTTAAAACAGATCATTAGACGCTATTGAAATGTCGACTCGAGCTTGCTTGAGGATTTGTTGTGTAATAAATAGGCGTAAAATGACCGATCATCAAAATGAAAGGATTGGTAAAATTTTCTTCGGAATAATGGCGAAGGTCAGTAGCATTGCGTAAAGGTTCATTATTCAGGAACTCACAACGACGCAACTAATTACGTAACGCCGTACAACGGTGCTTTTATGACAAAACAAACCACGTAGTTCGTAGGTTTGAAATCACCGCAATATCAAAGTGTGGGATTTATCATACGACAAATTCTCAAAATACTAAGCATCACTGTAAATCCCTCTGTCCTCTACCCACCATCATTCGGTTAACGGTCCTAGTTGGTAGTTGTTCATGACCCTCAATGGAAATGAAGGTGGCGGAGCCGGCAATTCGAGCTGCAGAGCTTGGGTTTCAAAGTTTCAAACCTCGCAACTCATTTGCTTAACGTTCTAAAAAGCATATAAACTTGCCAGCCTCGCAGCTTATCAATCACTTTTCGAGGTTTAGCATTAGCGTGTTGCGTTACGAACTTTCAACGGTGCGCTGAAAGAACTTCCGGTTGGCTTGGATCTCTCAGGGGTGGAACACTACTTCCGGCCTGTAAATTCAGCTATTTATTGAGATTCCATTTTTTAGCCAGTGGCTGAGCAACCTCTCTTAGTAAACTGCTCGTAAATCAGTCAGAAAGTTTCGAATCACTCTTCTTTGTTTTATCAAACACTTATTACACAGCAAAGTTTAAAAAAATCAACTATTTTATTGACATATTTTTACATTTTGATTATTTACAATTTTATATTGCATACTTCTATATGGAATAAAAAATTTTTACTAAATTAAATATCAAAAAGCAGTCCATTCACTCTGCTCGTTTAACTCAGAAACAGGTTCCTTGCTCCGCATGGTGGAAATATTCCAGTAAAAGAAGTATGGCTGCAAAATTGCTTTATTTTAGATGTAACATTACTTGAAGCTATACCTCTAAATATAATTAATGATCTGGTGGAACTGAATTTTGTATTCCTGTTATCGTATTAGACTTGATTTCAAACAAAAGTTTTAAGACCTGTGTAATCATTGATCTAAAAGAGCTTATTGACCAGGCTGACTGACAGATCACACTTCTGTAACCCTTAGACTCCCAGAAGTGATTAACTTGTAACTTCTCCCTATGATATCCAGACATGATCCAGCAAACAGGTAATGAAATACTCAAAGTTATCAGGTAGAAGTTATTATCTTGATCTAACACCAAATTCTCGTGACAAATTCACAAAGAAATGTGTAACAGCCAGAGGGGAGAATTGACAATCAGATCTTCGGAGTTGAAAGGTTAATGTGCAATCTCTTAAATTTGTGATGTGATTGGTTGTTTTGTAGTTCCACCGACCATTCAGAAGATTGTTACTGAGAATATACATCACTTGTCCAGAGTAGTTTCATGTTTAAAAGTTGCATAAAATCAATTTAAATCTTGTAAGGTATAATGATGAGTCTATTCAAATATCTGAATGCGATGGTTACTTAAGTCAGACACAACTATTCGACCATCCCTAAGTACTGCAACAGAGACGGGATTATTAAATTTTCCTTTAATGTCTCCTTTTGATCCAAATTTTGTTATGAACTTTCCACTAAGATCAAATACCTGAACTCTGTGATTACCTGCTTCACAGACCATCAGGTGTCCTGCCTTGTTAACTGACAAACAACGAGGGTAAATGAACTCCCCATCCCCCTCTCCCTTCTTTCCAAATCTGTACAAAAAATTCCCATTTCTATCAAACACTTTGATACAATGTTCATCTCTGTCTGACACTATAAGATATTTTCCAGACTGTATATAGTGAGAAGAGCAGGTAAGAGAACCCTCACCACCGAATTTATTTAAATAATGGCCATTAAGAGGAAATATCTTGATTAATTTGTTGTCTGAATCAGGAACAATTATATTTACGTTGTTCTCTGTAGATAAGCCGTGAGCAAAAAACAGCTGGTGATCAAGATTTCCTTTACCACCAAACTGGCTCAGGTACTCACCCTGCTCACTGAACAATTGAACACGGTGGTTAAGCCAGTCCGCCGCTATAATGTTATTGTTTTTATCAAAAGCTATCCCAGTAGGATAGTTGAGCTCACCCTGTTTATTACCTTTGCTACCGAAAGATGTTAAGTAAGTTCCATCACTACTAAATACCTGAACCCTGTAGTTATCCACCTCAGTCACTGCAATTTCATTACGTTCATTCACTGCCACTCCCCAAGGTTTACTTAACATTCCAGGAGACGAGCCTTGTTGTCCAAAAGATAACACGGGTGTGAATTGTCTGGGTGAAACTTGAACTGAGAAAGTACTGCCACGAGCTTCTCTTTCGTCCACTTTGACTACGGCCCGGCATCTTCCAGTTTCTTTGGCAAAGTAGCTGACTTTGTAGCTTCAATCGTAGTTATCTTTCACTTGCACCTCTGTCGCGCCGTCAAGGCCTCGCTGATTTTTTATTTCCAAAGTTACTCGGTCAAGCTTTTCGTAATACTGCTGTCCTTCGGCATTTTTTGTTGTTAAAACAAAGTCGGCTTCAATTCCAACAATCGCTTCAGTGAGTCCTTTTCCTTTCGCCGTTGAGTGATCCGCTTTGGTCTCGTTGGGTCGAAAGGTAAAGACACGGCCAATCCCTTCTTGAATTGTTTTTGCCTTTAAGGCCTCGTTTTCGTCGAAGATAAATTGACGCAGATCTTCAAGGTCACAGTCTAGTTCTTCACGCTGTTCATCGCTTTTTTTCGGAATGATTGTCTTCATTGCCTCATCTATCTTTGCAAGCTCTGCATTTGTGCTTCGTTTTAAAAGCGATTCAGCTTTTTTGACTGCTGTTTCGATTATTCTGACTCTCTGTTCCATTTCGATCCTTTGTATTCGCAAACGTTCCAGGAATTGTTGCGTCTCATGATCTGCTTTATTAAAGATTTCCTGTTTCTTGGCTTCAATAACAGCGATCAAGCTTTCTGCAAACTGTTGTGCGCTTCTTTTTAATTTGGCAACGTTTGCTTCGATGTTATCACAGCTTTCGTCAAGTTTCGAGAGATTGTCTCTCATCCTTTGCGCTGTTGCCTTTTTGGACTCAATCGTGGACATAACTTGCGATTTCTTTTTATTTGCCGCTTCTTCCAACAGTACCTTAATATGTTTATCGTGTGCAGTTACAACGCATGAAGAGCAAATGGTCTCTTCACATTTGACATAGAAGAACTCCAGCTCTTTCTTTTCGTGGCCTTGTCGCGAACAAAATGCTGGTGGCTTTAAGGCATCCTCGATGTCTTGATCCTCAAAGTCTTTCAGCGCAAGAACTCGGTGTTCTTTATTTTCTCGGAGTAAGTTATGCACAGTGATACACTGTTCACACCAGAATGTACAGCACTGAAAACAGTAGAAACTTTGCGCTCTTTTTTTCTCGCAGTTTCTGCATTTGACTCCTGTTGAACTGCACTACTTTATGTTCAACACATCTAGTAAGCTGCTGATGCGAAAGTTGGTAGGCAGATCTTTAAGGTTTCCTCCAGGGACTTGACTTTCCTTGCGACACTCAGGACACGTTATGACATCACGGCGGCCACTGCTTCTTTGAATTCCTGGTAAACAATAAAGACAGAAGCTGTGCAAACATGGCAGCTGTTTTGGTTCAGTAAATGTGGTCATACACACAGAACAGGAAACTTCTTCATGAAGATTGTCAAGCAAGGTTTTAATATCCATTATTAGCGGCTTGAAAGGAGAGCTTTTGCTGCACGTACCAAACACGCCTTAAACAGTGTCGTCTTGCGACTAGCCTGCGAAGCAAGCCCTAGGGGAAAGGAGTTGGATTGGGGGTGCGGAATGTGCGGAGGGGAAAGGGAGGGCTTGCCACAGACCCCATCTAACTAACGAAACGCCCCTTATTTATATATTCATATCGCCTTGCATGTGTCAATCAGCGCCTCTTAAAATTAACCAATCAGAAAGCGCCATAAGCGAGAGCTCAGTGAACCATAGAAACTGTCAAAACAAGAACTAAAACTTGCTCCACGTGAGCGAGAAATGTCAGACGACAAGAAGAATCTGGTATCAAAATTTAAGAGATGGATAAAGCCAAAAGTAAATCCAGAAGGCGTAGTTTGCCGGTTTCGTGGAGTAGATTTAAGAATTAAATTTGGAAGTGGCTTCAAGAGTTTTGTAAACATTTTTAATCAGATACGATGAATATATGAAGTTCATATATTTTGAACTGCGGTTATTGATACGTACGGATGCACGATCCTCGCAGTAGAGAGCGCTATTTATGCAATAGCAAAAACCAAACCTGAAAAAAATCAGGCCTGTACGGGATTCGAACCACTGACCTCTGCGATACTAGTGCAGCGCTCTACCAATTGAACTAACAAGCCAACTGGGAGCAGGCCGTTAAGTTGATTCGTAATAAACCCGTGATGATAAATCAGATACGATGAATACACGAAGTTCATATATTTTGAACTGCGGTTATAGATACGTATGATGCACGATCCTCGCAGTTTGCTTGTTAGCTCAATTGGTAGAGCGCTGCACTAGTATCGCAGAGGTCAGTGGTTCGAATCCCGTACAGGCCTGATTTTTTTCAGGTCTGATTTTCGCTATTGCATAAATAGCGCTCTCTACTGCGAGGATCGTGCATCATACGTATTTTTAATCGGAGTCAAAGGGAAGTGTATCCTCGCCGATCGCCATCGGACGGTCGGTTTTCACTTCGAAAATAAGTCGCACATATCTCAAATTATATGCCTTCCTTGTGCAAGAAAAGCTAACAGTTTTTACCAGTTTTATAAACTGTTGAATAAGGTCGCTTGCCAATGTCCGGATTCCCGCGATGTTTCGTCGAAATGAAAGTTCTCAACACCGACAGGAAAAAGTCCAGGAAGAAAGAGCTTGCGTGTCCGCTCCCCGGCACATGCAAAACCTACATCTAGCAGGGAAGCGTTGTTTGACTCGCCGACGAAAGGACAACCCTCAAATTCAGCGATGGATACAAATTTAAACATTGATGATTTGGATCCAACGTCCATCGGCTTTGCAACATTGTGGTTAAGGACAAGTTTGAGAATGAAGAAGCCATTCTTATCAAGGCCCTGAGCTTCAACAAGTGGATGGCTGCCACAAATATTCTACTTCGACATCGATTCTTGAGGGCAGAACTTCTCGAAATCACCGTCGTCCGCCATTTTCTAGCCTGCGAACAGGCTCCCGGCTTGGAGGAGCACAACGGCGCGAAGCAGGGGAAGGGGAGCCTGCACGCGTCTTGCTAAATCGCGTTTACCTCCCACAAGAACCCCGCAGAGAACTTATCTTGTTAACTGTCAAATGTCAACCAGTCAGCACGCGCCGGAAGTCAAAATCCAAAACAGAAAACAAACAAACGAACAGGCTCCCGGCGAGCAAGCGCCATGTCTTACGGAGACATTTTTAACAGCAACTGTCTAATAATGACACTTTGAGTTTTTTCATCTGCAGTCGCGGTGATTGCAAGTATTGGCGTCCCTTAAAAAGAAACAAATAAATTAAACGTAATCAAAGTAAAGAATGACTACAGCGCCTTGGTCAGGAAATCAAGTAATGCAATCGAAAGACTCCAAAAATAACAGGCACGGCAACACAGACTTAAGCTTATCGGTGAATGGCTATAGAACTTGATTTTCCTTGTTTACAAAAGGATCTGATCTGCGACAATTTCCCAAACGCCTCACGGAAAGCAACATTTGCACCGAGTTTTTCCTCAGACCTGTGAACAATCATTGAACAAGTGAGTAACAATTTAGTTAGAAGTAAACCCAACAGGATTCGTTAGAAACATAATACCTTTTTCCAGTCCCCATCTCAACAGTATGGGACTCATCCACCACAACTGCGGCCAATTTTCTGTCAAGAGAAGAGCAGTTATCTTTCAAAATGTCGAGGAATCGTTTCTCCATAACTGTCTCAGCCAAACCGAAACTTTGCGGCACTCAGCCAAAATTTTGCGGCACGCAACTCGTCTTCCGAGATATCCTCTGTGGAAGCCGCCGAGATACCAATACTTCCGGCCTCAGCAATTTGGTCTTCAGTGATGCTTTTCAAAGGACAAATAACCAACACAGTTTGCCGCTCTTCCCCTTCAATCGACACAGCAACAGCAAAGAGTTGGAAAATAAGACTTTTGCCGTATCCTGTCGGAAGAACCGCGAGCACATCATCTTTCTCTAGTAAATAGTCCACAGCATTACGCTGTTCGGGCTTCAACTGCAGCGTAAACTTCAAATTATTTGATAAATGGTCACAAGCCTCGCGAAGAACAGTATCCCTCCTTTCCGCCATTTTAATTTTTTTGTCTCTACCGGAACTGAAAACTAAGACTGCGTCATGAAAAATTAAAATCAACCAATCAGCGCTTTGCGTCCAAATTTTGGACGCAGACATTCAATATTCTGAGAATTGCGTGCAGGCTCCCCTTCCTGTGTCCCCACGAACGGGGAGCCTGTTCGCAGGCTAGCCATTTTCTTAAAGGTAGTTGCCAGGAAGACTGTTTAGTTCGAGGGTTGATTTACAACGTGTTGCTCTCAGCCAATGGGAATTTTTCGTCCATACGAGATCGGAAATTTCGTTGGTTAGTGGGGGTCTGTGGTAAGCCCTCCCTCTCCCCTCCGCACATTCCGCTCGCCCCAATCCCCCTCCTCTCCCCCAGGGCTTGCTTCGCAGGCTATCTTGCGACTGAAATGCAATACATATTATTGACCAATTACATGTGATGCGTAAAAGGGTAATTGACAAGCGAGATTTCTGAGAATCGTGAAAGGTTACCCGACTTGACCTCGCACATTTTAATGCTCACTGTGTAGCTGTCGGTGTACAAACGTGTTTTTAATCAGATGGTGGACCGGTTTTGTGAAGATTGGCTGACCTTCAGTGGGTCTTCAGAATGGCTGCGACAGATCGCAAAGTTTAATTGAAGGGAGATTTTAAGGAAAAGTTGACGCTATTGTAGAGTTGACGTAATATTTCTGGAATAAATGGGCGATTTTTTATGGGAAGTCAAAAGTGGTCGTAGCCGGCTGTTTTGTCGGGGGAGCTCGTTTTGAAATGAATGTGATGACTGAAAAGGGAGATATCTAAGAATCGTGTAAGTTTACCGTGACCTTCCTCATTTTGATGCTCAATGTGTAGCTGTAGACATATGTTTTCAATCAGATTGCGGACATGTTTTGGGAAGAGTGGCTTTATTCTGGCCTCGACGAAGCTTAAAGATATTTGGGAAGACCTTAGGTGATTTTAAAAAACAACAGACTCTTTATGACATTTATTTTGTCAGGTTGACATTATCAGTAGCTTATGCAGCTTAACTTTAAAAGTTTTTTGTGCATAAGTGAAGGTGGTTTCTACTCTCTTAAACCACACACGGAAGAGTTAAGCGTGTGAACTAGTTGTCCTTGAGCCGAGCAGAGGTCACACGCAAGCGCGTCCTTTCCCCACCCCGCTCAGAGTTTTTTTGCTTTACTAGCTCTTGCCTTATGCTCCCGCGCTGCCAATGTATCTCATGTAGTGTTTTATATCACTCTTTTACCCGAGTTTTATAATTCCACACAGCGCAAGTCAGGTGTTTTATTCATAAACACTATATTTATCACTCGCCGCTATTTACAGGAGCACTAATTCGAGCTTAATATAGCTTGCGAGGGGACTTGTTGCGTAAGAAACATGCGTAAAATGATAAATTGTAAACTTTCACCCGGAATAAATGTGAAGGGAAACCGGAATCCTTTGTCTCCTAACTTTTTCACTTCTTCCTACTCCGGAAATTATCTTTCTCCCCTTCCTCCACTTTGCAGTTTCGTTCTTCCAGCCAATTTAATTGTAACAATATTCTTTTCTCGTGAGATAATAAGTCAGAGACTGGACTCTTTCGTCACAGACGAAGGGAACGTGGTGGTCCTTATTGTGGGATGAAATCATTATCTATCTTTGGCGGTTTTTTAATTTTTGGTGACCAATCCCTTCACGCATGTTTGTGATTTCGTACATCAGAATAAGAGGAAAACGGAACTGTGACCTTAGGCAGAATAAAATTGCTGCTCATAGATGTCATCTGTTTTCTTTTCTATTTTGTCACATGTTTTGTGTAAAGTTGAATTTGCTTTTAGAACAGAGAGCAAAACACTCGCAGACTAACACTGCAATCGATGATCGCGGCATAATTAGCAACTACCGTGACGCAAAATATCTGTTAAACAACTTCAGTTAGTAATCTTTTGATTGCAATGCTACTAATATTGACCAATTACATAAGATACCTAAAGACATGTTTGACATGCAATACATCTGAGAATTATTTGAGTTTAGCTTGACCTCAGAAATTCAAAGCTCATTATGAAGCTATCACTTGAGACAGACATGTTTTATATAAGAAAATTGATAGTGTGTTAGAAGAGAGGCTTACCCTTATCATAGCTGCGAACGATCCAAGTTTTCACAAAGGTCTTTGAGAAGAGCGTGACTTCTACAAAAACGCTCTGAGGTCAAATCCGTGATTTCTGGCGTAACATTGTGTGCCGAATCGACTATGTGACTCAATCAAGCTTTCATTTTCGTGTAGCAACGACGTTGGACAGAATGAAAAGAATTTTCCCATTCTCGCCCTTCCCTTATGATCATGAAAACGTTTCATGGATGGCTAGTTTGTTTCTCAGTTGTTGTCATGTAGTTTTCATTACAATTGGTAATGGGACTTCGTGTCGTCCAATTCCGCTTTTAGTCATAATCCTAACTAGCAAGTCGAACTCCCCCATCGCAGTTGTTCGTTTTTTGTTCATCAATTGTCCTTTTAAAGCACTAAGCAGATACGTTTTGAACGAGAACGGCGACTAAAAGAAGAATAAAACTTTTTATGGCGCACTTGTACATCTACCAATTTTCAGAAATTTCCTCGTATGAATATCAAATCTTAAAACAAACTAATAAGGGAAACATTGCACTACATACGTCACAAAAGAAATATTCCGACCGCATTCCATTCACTCTCACGTTTCACCCTCACAAGCACTCACTTAAATCCATCATTCTTAAAAAATTTAAATTACTTCAAAACGATCCAGAGACAAGAACTATCTTTTCGCAGCCTCCGCTCATTTCATTCAAACGCGACAAAAACACAGTCAATTTTTGGTCAGAAGTTCTTTTCAGACTAATGACGAACCAGGCACTTTTTAAACGCGCACGTGCACGATGCAAAACGTGTCCTTTCATTCACAACACTGAGAAAATATCGGGACCCAAACGATCCATTAAGATCACCGATCACTTCACGTGCACTTCCGCCAATGTAATCTATTGCATAACTTACACTTATTGCAAAAAGATTTACATCGGCGAAACAGGCAGAAGACTAGGTGACCGATTCCGAGAACACCTTCGCGACGTGCAGAGGAATGACAAGGATACATCGAAACCAGTCGCTAGACATTTTAGTTTACCTAATCATTCTAAGCAACATATGGCAATCTGCGGTCTCTCCTTACACTTAAGTAGCACGGAAAGCCGTAAAACTGTTGAACAAAAGCTCATCTTTCAAACCGGCAGTCTAAATCCCACAGGTATCAACGAACGCTTTTCATTCCACTAATTTATTCGTGTTTTTCTCATTGCCATGTTCCCACCAATCAAGTAGCTCCATTTTCTGCCGTTAAAAGCACAGCCAACCCGCAATTCCTCTATTCGCTCCGACGAAGGGCTAACGCTCGAAACGTCAGCTTTTATAATCGTAACGGTGGCCAATTTACCATTTGAACTTTGTGGATATGTTGAAATTATTTCGTTACCCCCACCGACGCAGCCCCAAACAGTCTCTTTTGAAACTATCAGCCTTTAATAAGGGAAACAGTTGGGCAGGAAACGTCGAGGAAAAGAACCTTTTACAGCCGTCTGTTTTCATCTCCGCCTATGGGATGGTGGCAAGGAACTCGAAAGAGGAACTCGCGCCCTTTTGCTCCTTGGAATTAGGGAATCAGTTTGCTAATGTTTTATACTTTGGCCAAGATTGAAATTTTTGTATCTATATGTAATTTTAGCCAATAATTATCAATCACTTAGTAAGTTCAAGAGTTTACCTATACACCTACATTGCCTATTTTCAATTTTCAACCGTTGATTTAACAAGCTAAGATTTAATTGTGTAAAAACTGTCTAGCAACATAGATCTGAGTGAAAATACGATCGTCGGTTTGTTGAGGTGTACATTTCATTTCGCTCTCTAGGTTTACAAGTTATCAACTATCAGAAATAAGAAATTTTTTGTTAATTTTCGTTGTGGCGGAATGACTGGCAGCAGGGTGCGGTCGCAAATAGACTGAATGCCTGGCAGTTGGAAATTTTCGCGTAATTTCAATTCAAAAGTTCTTTTAAACTTTTTAAGCACATCAGATGTTTGTGTAGTAACTTCCAAAAATTCCAAAAATTTGTTGTTTGTTTTTTTTTTTTAGTGGACAAATTCTGCGAGTCTGTACTCCCCATAATATTGCTCGGTTGTAGACGCTTAGCAGCCTACGCCTCTGATCAGAGTGCTGGGCACGGTCTCCAATAGAATAAATGCCCGGCAGTATGAAATATTCGGCGAAATGTCATTGAGAGGTTCTGAGGCGTCGTATTTCATATATGGCACTTTTACCCTTTTAGTTCTTTCTGTAAGCCAGCGAATCAACATGGAACTAGTCAACATGTCTCCCTTACGCTAACGCTGTTTTGGTTCACATGATGTAAAGACTTCCGACAGAAGCAGTGTAGTTTATGCTACGTACAATACTCCCAAAGGCCCTGTTACACTAAATAAAAGTACAACTTCACTAAGGTAAAACGGGTTAAGGATCTTAAATCTATACTCCGTGTAAAAGGTCTTCTGTACTATTCTCGGAATTCGGGGGGACATTTTAAGACCGTGCCCGGCAGTCTGCTAAAGTGTTTTTGTGGTTCGGAAAAATTTATCCACTAAAAACCAAAATAGTCTTAGAATCACTTGGAATACCTAAACAAACGTCGTATTTTCTTACTGAATAGGTTTATCTGACGTTTTCTGTATTGTTTACCTCCATATTTAGTAAACTTGAGGCTGTTCTGACGTAGGCCACCCTTCACGCCACAGTGATCTCGAAGAAAACATATTGCGAAACCAACTTGATCACCCAAGCCGCTTTATCTAACATGTTTATGTGTTTCAGTACGGTACGTTCAAGCGAGCTTGACCACTAGAAAACCAACGCAATTCTTAGAATCGCTTGGAAATAACTATGGTTGCAACAATCTCTTTATCCCGGATGAAACATTACTTGAAGATAAATCTCTCTGTATGATCAATGACGAAGTAGAACTGAATTTTGTGATTAACATGTTACTTCTCCCTATGATATCCATACATTATCCAGCAAACAGGTAATGAGAGTACTCAAACTTATCAGGTAAAAGCTATTATCTTGATCTAACACCAAATCCTCGTAACTAATTCAAAAAGAAATGTGTAACAAAGAGGGGAGAATTGACCAGTCAGATCTTAGCAGTTGAAAGGTTAATGCGCAATCTTTGAAATTTGTGATGTGATCGGTTGCAATTGTTTTGTAGTTCCACTGACCATTTAGAAGATTCTTACCGAGAATATTCATCACTTCTCCAGAATAGTCTCATGTTTAAAAGTTGCATAAATCTTGTAAGGTATTATGACGAGTCTATTCAAATATCTGAATGCGATGGTTACAAAAGTCAGACACAACTATTCGACCATCGCTGAGCACCGTAGTAGAGACAGGAAGATTAAATTCTCCTTTATTGTCTCCTTTTCATCCAAATTTTGTTATAAACTTTCCAGTAAGATCAAATACCTGAATTCTGTGATTATCTTCATCACAGACCATCAGGTATCCTGCCTTGTTAACTGACAAACAACTAGGTTCATTGAACTCCCCATCCCCCTCCCCTTTCTTTCCAAATTTGTACAAAAAAACTACCCTTTCTATCAAACACTTTGATACAATGTTCACGAAAGTCTGACACTACTATATTTTTCACACTGTATACAATGAACGAGAAAGCTTAAAGAACCCTCACCCCCGAATTTACTTAAATAATGGCCTTTAGGAGAAAAGACCTTGATTAATTTGTTTATTGAATCAGCAATAATTATATTTCCGTCATTCTATATAGATAACCCGTGAGGATTCAACAGCTGGTGATCAAGATTTCCATAACCACCAAACTGGCTCAGGTACTCACCCTGCTCACTGAACAATTGGGCACGGTTGTTATTATTGTCCACCACTACGATGTTATTGTTTTTCTCAAAAGCTATCCCAGCAGGCCAGTTTAACTCTCCCTGTTTATCACCTATGATACCAAAAGATCTTAAGTAAGTTCCATCGCTACTGAATACCTGAACCCTGTGGTTCCCCATCTCAGTCACTACAATTTCATCACGTTCATTCACTGCCAATCCCAGGGATTCCTTAACATTCCACGACGCGAACCTTGTTGTCCAAAAGATAACACGGGTCTGAATTGTCCGGGTGAAACTTGAACCGGGAAAGGACTACCTTGAGCTTCTTTGTTCACTTTGATTACTGCCTGGCATCTTCCGGTTTCTTTGGCGAAATAGCTGACTTTGTAGCTTCCATCTTTCACTTGCACTTCTTCCGTGCAGTCATGGCCTTGCTGGCTTTTTGTTTGCACAGTTACTCGGTCACACTTTTCGTAACATTGTTGTCCTTTGGCATTTTTTGTTGTTACAACAAAGTTTGCTTCAATTCCAACGATCGCTTCGGAGAGTCCTTTTCCTTCAGCAGTTGACAATCAAGATCTATCTACCTGCATTAGAATGCTCTTGGCAGGCCACTTGGTGCTGTGTTCGTCCCCAAGCATCTTCGAGCGCATGTTCACTTGCTGGTTAAAAAAGGTCGTGATGGGCCAAACCTTAATGAGAATCACAGAGAACATGGTTGTAGTTTAGTAAGAACAAGAAGGTTTAAGTGATAAAGCAGTTTTCAATTGTGTCATAAGTAATCCAGGATTGCATTAATTTTGCTTTACTCATCTCTGTGATTGGTACAAAAAATTCGCACAACTCAACCAATCGGATGCAAAACTAAAACCAATCACGACTTGTTCGCCCGCATTTTTCCACGCTTTAGGCGGTTTGCCTGTTTTTACTTTGATTTCGTATTGGTTCACCATTCAGGAAGTTTTCTCGTTCTTCGATCTCCCCAAAGCTCACATTTCCCTTTACAAATCTGGTCACTTGCGTCAACCCGCGCTTCCGACTGTTTTGTGAAAACGAAATGAAATAAACAAACAAACCAATGAAAACCAAGACAGCTGTACACTCACGTTTTCCAACCTCTACCCATAAAGTTAATACACTGCTCTCTCTGCTACATTCCCTCAACGAGACCAGAACCCTGACACCTAGAAGAACGCAACTAACAAACACAAAATATTAGAAGATACATCAATACATCGGCCACATCATGAGGAAAGAACCAAATAATGACTGCAGAACTGCATTGACCTGGACCCAGGAGGACGGCGAAAACAGGGCAGACCAAAGACAACATGAAGGAAGACAGCAGAGAAAGAAAGGGAAAAAGCTGGATGGAAGAGCCGGAGTGAGGTACAAATCGCAGCGGCTGACAGAGCTGGTTGGCGGGACTGTGTTGAGGCTTTACGAGCCACATGGCATGAAGGAGATAGGCGAAGAAGGTGACATCAATACATCTACTCTCTCCGGATTTCACGAAGAATCGAATCCCAGATCTCAAGATGTCACGGGGTATCGAATTCCAGATCTTTGGATTTAGAAAGGAATCGAGTCCCAGATCTTCGGATTTCAAAAGGAATCGAGTTCCAGAACTTCGGATTTCACGAGGTCTCCCTGATCTTCGGGTTTCGAGCTCGAATGGTCAAAGAAACGCGAAATCTAAGGAATTCGATTTCTAAGATCTAGAATTCGATTTCTAAGATCTAGAATTCGATTCCTTGAGCGGGACTCGGATGTTCTTGGTTAATCCTCCGCGTTCGTGAGCAACAAATAACATTGTTCTTTATTAAAATGAATACAAAACTAAAGATTTTAGCATTAACCTACCCTTCCACATCCACAACACTTGTAACAGCACTTGTATTCCACAGCCTTGCAATCATGACACCGCTGAGAATAAAAGAGAAATGAAACCACATGAATACAAGATCAGAGTAAAACCAAACTTATTTGATAACAAATTGTCCATGCTGAATAATCTCACAGTGACAAACCTCTTCCATATTTAACCCTGGGGGCCTAAAAAGTTAAATTCATCAGAGATGGGACTTCAAGTTCTGTAGTCAAGCACCGCTATTGGCTCCCTATTTTTTTTGTATTGATTACCAAGCATGTGATCAAGATGGCTGGATATTTGTCAAGTTCCTTTTGGGATTTCATGCTCAGCCCGCTTAAAACGTGTAATATTGTACCTTTTTTTTACCTTCCCTTTTAGCGCGAATCATCCGAATTCAATTCATCTTTGGAGGAGGGGGGGAGGATGGGGCTAACTATACAATAAGTTGTGTTCTTTGCCTTTGCACCTTAACATCAGCATATTGTTCTTTGTAGGTTTCCTAAGGTCCTGACGAGGAGATCTGTTTAACAATCAAGAGCTTCACTAGTTGGTGATCATTTCCTTTATTCTCCTGACCTTACTGTGTGATTCAGGGTTGATATTTTAAGGAGAAATAAGATGTTAGTCACTCTAAGGGGTAAAAAGGTTAAAAAAGGGCCAATTGTAACGTAACGAAAAAAACATGTACATACCTTGATGTTGGTGGTGTGAGGAACTTCAATACTGGTTGTAAAGTCATTACCCAACTGAGGGAGCTACTCCATGGAGGTGGGGCAGGCCCATTAATAGAGCTGTCTATATGCTGACCTAAAATTTAAAGATGTCATTCGTTTGTTCGTTTATTTGCGTAAATCAGACAGGCTGGCCCTGTCTAACATTCCACATGGTTTGAATGGGGTGCCTGTGTAACAAGGCCAGAACACATTACTCTAGGAGTTACCTCTCCTACTCTTTGCGAGAAGTGTGATGGGTTCTCTAATGTCCCAAACTAACCCGCACAGAGAAGATGCAGCTGGAGACAGAGCCTACATTTTATCGTCTTTATCTGAGAAGACTAGATTGTCTAACCATTTCCGAAAGTATTAGCAATAATTGTAATACATTCTCCTCAGTCACTAAAGACCCTAAGTGCATGTTCATCTGGACTAGGGCTTTTATTCATGTTGTTAAAACAACATGAATTAAAATCAATCTTTTTTCTTCTATTTTGGAGCTGGATTTCTTGGAGGAGTATCTCTGTATCTCTGCCATCCGAAACAATTTCCAGAAAAGTATCCAACAATAATTCTACATGTAAAAAGGAGAGTTATTGAAACTAAAAGAAATTCTACGCTGCCAATAGGACTATAATGACATTACTAAGTTAGTCAGTACCTTGTCGAGGTTCAAATTTTCACTCAGTCTTTTGAAATTCACAGAAACTTTCCACAGAGTACTGCAATAGTAAAATTCAATGAAAAGAAACTTTAAAAAAATGCAACATATTAATATCAGTATGTGAATGACAATGTTAATCTTTTTATTGATTCCTTCTTGAGGAAAAAAAAAAGCAAAATTAAGATTTATCCTCTAACTCCCATGATCTGATTGAACTCTGGGCAACTGAGAATAAATAATAAATAATTAGATAATAATGATTAATCTTACGTATTATTATTTTTTATTACATGATAATAATTAACCTCATTTATTATAATTAGCAGGGAGGAGGACGTGAACCCAGGACCACCAGAATACAAGTCCAGGCCCCTCACCACTCTGCCACACCGCCTCCTTCAAAACTAAAGTTGTCAAAATGTTAGGTTTTGTAAATGAAAGAAAAAAATCTGTGGAATAAATAGTAGACAAAGGCCACCCATCACTAACTTGAACAGAATAAAGCAAATGAAAAATAAAAATAAAAATAAAAATCATTGTGGATTAAATTAGGGTGAAAATAGAACATCACTTACTCTATTTCAACATTGCATTCCTTATGTTGCTTTCTGTTCAGATCGTATTCCTCTGGTAGAATTGAATTTCCAGCCTGTGAAAGTTTGTAATTCCAAGGGGCAAACTGAAGGTTCAGAAAGTTAGAAGAGTGCAAATTAAATTTATTCAGTGCTGTTATAAAACTACAGTCCAACTTATACTGTACACTGGATAGTCAGAACAAAATAAAGATAATTGATGAAGCCAATGTTTGATTCACTCAGCAACATTCAGTCAGCAACAACTTAAACCTTTACACCCTAATATCAGTATGCACATTCTCCATACTGTTCTTCATACATTTCTTCGGGTGCAAACAAGGAGAATTTGTTTAAAAATCAAGAGCTTGTTTAGTTGGTGATCATTTCCTTTATTCTCCTGACCTCAGTGTGTGATTCAGGGGGCGACAGTGTAAGGAGATATCAGATGTTAGTCACTCTTAGAGGGGAAAGAGTAAATTAACCACAATTTTTGTCAAGGCAAAAATAATAAAAAAAAACTTTTCTAAACACTACGTTCTATTGTCTGTACCATGTTGAGTACTACAGTCAGTTCATTTTCTTTTTGTTATATCCAGGTATCCATGGATATTGCAGGCTTGGCTGCTAAGCCCAAGGACGTTTTAGATATGTTGGATCTGCCTACTTTCGGTGTAAACTCTTCTTGTATATTTGAGTCTGTTCCATTACAGTTAAGGACTTTGCGACACTACATTTTTCAACAAAACTTGCCTACCTCAAACCACCTCCAAATGCTGCCCCAACAGCCATTTTACACCACCTAGAAAAGATGTTATACAGAACACCAGTTGAGGCTGTTATATATGTTCAAAGCAAAAAGTTGTGGTAAATTCATTGACCTGATTAATAGTCCACTTTTAGTGAAAAACTTTCGTCACAGAAAAAATAGAATTATGACTTTTTATTCTAAGAAAAGAAGTTTTACAAACTATAAGTATTGTTCTTCTTCATGGCCTCTGTTGAGGAAAAACTGTTGTACATGTCTACGGGCTGTTTCAATTTTGAAGAGAAAAATATTACCTTTCCTTTAACCCTTTAACTTCTATGAGTGACCAAGGCAGAATTTCTCCTTACAATATCAATATGATATCAAGCAGACAAGTGATGAGAATAAAGAAAAATATCATTAGGGGATTATTAGTTGATCCAATACCAAATTCTCAAAACTAACATAAGAATTGTACAGCAAATAGTGAAGAGAATTACCAATGAAATCTTGGGAGTTTACAGGTTAACAGAAGTATTCATTTTGGAACAAAATTTTTTCAAATTGAAGCAGTGTCATATTACTTTATGGTATTCATTGATAATTATGTGGATATTAACATATTTGTGGCACTTTTATAACCAAGGCTCTTTGAAATATGTAAAAAGTGAGTCCTACCCTAAATTAAAATAAGTTTTCATCAATTTTGCCATCCATCTTTATCAAGATGCACATCACTCTGTCTAGAGAACAAAACATGGAGGACTCATTTTATTTCAGAATTGTTACCAAAAGAAAGTATTTTCAGAATATAATTTTTTATTAAATTATTGATATTCAACGTGTGCTGTGACTTGTCAGATAACTAAATTTGATTGTACTACAAAACCCAAAACTAATTTATAAAAGCAGACTAGACCTCACAGTCCATTTGTTGATCTCATCATATCTTTTGCCAGAAGAATTATCCAGAAGAACTGTCTGGCACAATTATCCAACAGAAGAGTCCTGCAAAATTTGCCAGCAGAATTATTCTAATTATGGAGTAAACTTTAAAAACAAACTCTGGCATTTGAATGATCTGCTTATCTCTTTGTATTCCTTTTCACTGTCTATGTACTCAGGGGGGAGGGGGTGAGGCATGGCATAAGTAATATGGTTTCTATTTAATTTAGTAATATGGTCTATATTGTACCCACCTGACTCCAAATAATGTTCCTACTCTCTACCAAACAGTTTTTCCTTCAGATTCACCATTCTGTGTAACTGTATCCCTAAATAAAATAAATACAGTAACTGTAATTCTATTCATCCACTATGGAACAAAAATTATTTGTTATTGAACCCTTTTACTGCCATTACTTTTCTGTCAAAGCGGTCAGAGTTTTATTCTCGGCGCTCCAGGAACTCCTCCTGAGGACCCATAAAACAATCACATTTAAAAGCAACCAAGTGTTTGATAAGTCAGTATAGGAGTTGGTATTACTATAGGGACTTAACCCTTTAATCCCTCAGAGTGACTAACATTTTATTTCTCCTTACAGTATCACCCCTGAACCACACATTAAGGTCAGGAGAATTACAGAAATGATCATCAACTAAGAAGCTCTTCATTATTAAACAAATTCTCCTTATCAGCACCTTAGGAAATGTATAGAGAACAGTATGGAGAATATGCACACTGATGTTAGGGTGTAAAGGGGGGAAATGAGGAATGGAGAGGAAGGAATAAAAACGTCCTGATTTTTGTGCCCTGCTCAGCTGCCATTCCAACCTTGGACAACCTTTTCCTGTCCCTTGCGATAAAATATGCAGATTTATGATTAAGAAAAAACATTTTAATTTGCACTCTTTTCCATCTTCCCACCTTTAAAAAAGACTCAGCCTCCTACCATTTATTCTCAGTCCTCTTACACCCTCCCCCCCCCCCAACTCTCCTGGCCCTGGTTGCTTGAAGAGTAGGTAACACTATTCACTGGATGAATCACTATCTGCTTCATAGCGCGGTACATTTTGTTAACACTTACACCCTGGGTAGCGATTTATCCATTGGATAGTGTTATCTACCCTTTACACAGCTAGGCTCTGGGCTTGGCCCTTCTGTTCCTCTTTACCCTCTTTATCCTCTTTACCCTCCCTCCCCCCCCCCCCCCTCAGCTCTCCTGGCCCTGGTTGCTTGAAGAGTAGGTAACACTATTCACTGGATGAATCACTATCTGCTTCATAGCGCGGTACATTTTGTTAACACTTCCATCCTGGGTAGCGATTTATCCATTGGATAGTGTTATCTACCCTTTAAACAGCTAGGCTCTGGGCTTGGCCCTTCTGTTCCTCTTTACCCATAAGGAGACTGGTCATCACACAACTACTTAAATTTTTGACATCCTGGCAGTGAATTAACGAAAATGCAAAACAGCTTGAGTAAATCATACCAACAAGAAAGAAAAAACAATAATAAATTTAACAGCGGTAAAAGTGGTTACTTTTCAACTTAAATCAAGGATATCAAGCTTCAGGGACTGACGAAGTCCTCCAGAAAGTATACCGCTAGTGTGTTTCCTAAGGCACGACGATAAGGAGATCTTATGTCTTGACAATATTTTCCTTTTTTTACATCTGCCAAACCTTTCTTTGTAGAATGATTCCTTCAATCTCTTCCAAAGTGTACATTTTCAAAGATCTTCGTCACCTTTCACAGATGTCTTCCTTCTTAGATATTGTCCTCACGGTTTTTTTATCGTCAGAAAATGTACCAGGTAATTTTAAAGCATTATTCACTGTACATCTTGGAATCAAGCGAAAAAACAAGAATTGGAAAGAATACTGTCATTAAATACACCCATTAAGTATTCATTGCAAGTTAATCAAGGCGTTCATAAAATTAGCTTCAAAATTTTTAGATGCTTTTTTTTATGCTCATCACTCTGTCTATAGAACAAAACATATTAAATAACTCATCAATGAATTTGAATATATGAAGACCATATGTATCTACTGCAGTTTCATGAAGTGTCATTTCATCTCAGAATTGCTACCAAATGAATGTAATTTCAGCATATCATTATTGATGAAATGACTGAGATTCAGTGTGCTATGAGTAATGTTAGCGACCTACATTAATTTATTGTACTGAGAAACCCAAACTGATTTAGAAAATCATTAGATCTCACAGTCCATTATTTCATCGCATCACAGTATCCTTCTCCATAAAAATAATCCAGAAGAATAATCCACCAGAATTATCCAGCAGAATAATCCACCAGGGAAATCCAGCAGAAGAATCCTGCAGAATTATCCAGCAGATTTATTCTGACAATGGAGTGAACTTTTAAAACAAACCTTTGCATTTGAATGATCTGCTAATTTCTTTGTATTCCTTTTCACTCTCTATGTAATCAATGGGGGAGGGAGTCAAGGGACGGGGGGGGGGGAAGACATGACATGAGTAATGGTCTCTATAGGTACCCACCTGACTTCAAATGACGCTTCTACTCTCTGCTAACCAGTTTCTTCTTCAGATTCACCATTCTCCAACATCCTAGTAGTAAATTTACAAAAGTGCCTTCATAACATAACTAAAGCAAAGCATGCGCTCTGATTGGTTTATACAGCATCTACTATTTGCCTATGGGCGCATGCTGCTGACGTGAGCAAATGCTAAGACCACAGGCGCCCCAAGCACTCTTTGAAAACCACACAAGGAACACAATTTACTTATTTATAAGTATTTGTATGGGATTTTCTACAAGATATCCACAGAGATAGTTAAAAGTGAAAATATTAAATAAAAATGGCTTACCTTGTTTCATACGTGTGTTGTTTGCTCCTGGTGCCGTTATTTTACCGATTTCACTTGATTTAAGCGGTTTTTTTTAATCCTGGCTTTCTATGTGGAATCACTCTGTCTATCACTCTGTCTATAACCTTATATATATGCAAATTGTATTACTTGTGTGGTTCTCAAAGAGAGCTTGGGCCACCTGCGCTAAGACTATTTTCCGCATGTGCTTTTTTTTTTATCACGTAAGATTTGTTAAATAAAAGGGAACTCTTGTTACAATATATCGATGTTATGTTATAAAACAAATGGTGAACACCATAGCAAGCACTATTGAGTTATGGATGCATTTAGGTTTGCTAAGCGCTCAAGAAGCTAGAGTCACACGAGACGATAGCCTCGTGCAACTCTTAGCTTCTTTCGTCCTTAGCGACCTCCCGCGTGCATCCATAACTCATTATAGTTCACCACTAAATTTTCTCTGGTTCTTATTCGTTTAAATCGATCACGTGACGCGATAGTGTTCATCCGTGGAGAGACACTATCAGCCCATAGTGCCCGCCCGCGGAAAATACCCAGATGGATAGTGCCTGTCCGCGGAAAATACCTGGATTGGTAGTACTCATCCGTGAAAAGTTTTGAAGTTAGGCAGATTGGAAAAACAGTCACTTTTCAATTCTGACAGGTATAACGTATTATTTAGGCAATGTACGGTTGCGAATTATTGACATTTGCGACAAGCTGTAGGCACGGTAGAAACTTTAGTGGTGAACAATAAAAACGATAGAGTGTTTATGTCTCGGAACTATCGGTCTGATAGTTGCCCCTTGGAAATTTGATGTTCTTAAAACTAGCACATTTGCCCTCGAAGCTTCGCTTCTCGGTAAAATATTTGTTTTAAGAACATCAAATTTCCACGGGGCAAGTATCAGACCGATAGTTCCTCGACAGAAACACTCTATTGTTTAAATAGTACACGCTATGGCATTCACCATTTGTTAATTGAGCTTGACTAATATATACCAAAAGTGAAGAAAAATACTCAAAAATTAAAACAACGGTGAAAGTGATTACGTTTCGACTTTAATCAAGGATGTCAAGCTTTCAGGGGCTAATTAAAGCAGTCCTCCAGAAAACATACCGTTAGCGTGTTTTCTAAGTGCAAGTCAATAATGGTTGATCTTGTGTTTAGAATATTTGACATTTTTTTTGTACATTTTTCAAACCTTTCTATTTAGAAGGATTCCTTCAATCTCTCCAAGAGTGTACGTTTTGAAAGATCTTCGTCACCTTTTACAGACATCTTGCTTCTTTAATATTGTCCTCACATTTGTTTTTGCAGTCAGGAAATGTACCAGGTAATTTTCGAGCATTGTTAACTGTACATCTTAGAATCAGGCAAAAAAGCAACAATTTGAAAGAACACTGTCATTAAATATACCCAAGTATTCATTGCAAGTTAATCAAGGGCAAGGCATTCAAGAAATTAGCTTCAAAACTTATCACTGTCAGAGGAAGCCATCTTGGCCGAAAAATGCAGGAAACTGAGACCGAACCTGAATCCCTAGTGCCAGTCCCTGAGTGGCTCACCGTATTTACTCATGGCGCTTGCCTCAAAAGCGGCGTTTATTTTAAGGGGCGTATTCCAAAACTTGACACGACGGCGGAATGTCTTCTAAAAATTTTTCCAAAACATTTCTTGTCCGCCAAGAGCCTAACAAGGAATTGTTTTGATCTGGCATAGCCTACTTGAAGTTGCACCTTCCCCCTACGGTACTGCCACGAAAAGATAAGCTTCTTAGAATTCTCAGAAATCTTAAACGTCAAATAGGCCTTTAAGCATCAAATGTGATTGGTCAATATTTATAGCATTCCACGAATTTTAGAGATTGTGCATTAAACTAAGTGTAATCTGTCAGTCAGCCCAATCAATAAGCTCGCTTAGGTCAATGATTACACAGTTTTCAAAACTTTTGTTTGATATCAAGTTTAATATCGTAGGTGACAAATTACTCCTTAATTCTGGCGCGAAAATTCAGCGTTAATTTTTAATTTCACATGCGAAATTACAAAATTGCCATGGTAACATCTCTTGTATCTCGATCAGAGCCAAGATGGCGTCGAGATTTAAGACGGTGACCCTTGAAGAAGTTACGAACTTAAAAGAAGCGGCCGAAAATTTATTAACAGGCACGAAGAATTCGGAAGGTGTTTTTTGTGAAGAAACTCAGAAAATTAAGAACTTTAACAATAATGTATGCTTTAAACGAAAACTATATTCCTTTTCATGTTCTCGGTTTTCGATAGAATAAACCAGTAAAAACAATTACGATCATTGAACGTAATTTGTCACCCACGATATTAAAAGGTAATCAAATGGCTTTCTTGTGAAATTAGGAAATAATTTCATTTGCATTTTGTTAAAATTCTGTTTATTTCCCTCGCCTAAACGCTCGGGAAATTATCAGAATTTTGACAAAACGCGCGTGAAATTATTTCCTAATTTTACTCGTCGCCATTTGATTACACATACAAATATGATGACAAGGAGTTTGACTAATGGTCGAGGGTCGTGAGTACAAAACGTGGATCGTGGGTGTAATTCATGGGTCGTGGGTGTGGGTAGTACTTAATAATTTACGGTTAATAGCTCATATTTAATAATATTGATAGTACTTCTAATAATTAATTACTGTTATTATTGTAGGGGAGAAGGGTTTATTCGGAATCCGGCCGACCGACGAGCCTACCTAGTAGTAATTTTTGGGTGAAAAAGGTTCTTGACAGTGAAAATAAATAACGATTACTACACCTTGCTTAATTAGATGGCCTTTTTCAGGGCATCTTCTTCGCTGTCCTGCTGGTAAGCTCGCATCCAGGTTTGGCTGTCATCTGGAGCATTCTGATCTCCCGATACAACTCCGGCGTAAGTTCTTTTGGCTGACATGATTGACCAAATAAAGCGAAAACAGGAAAAGTTCACAGCGACTGCGTGAGAAAATCCGATCTTTGAACCATACAAAAAACCTGGGCACACAAAGTACGTACTACCGTAAAGTACATGTAATACTTCTCGACGAACAATGAAACGTATGTTTCTTGAGTACGTTTGATTTCGCAACTCTGCCGAGTCTGGTCTTTGTCAGATAAGAAATGAATCATTTAAACTATTAGAACCTCTTCATTTATTTATTTACTTATTTCAATAATTCTTCAGATCTAGTTTATTTTATGATTTAGAAAACGACATGGCTAGTTAAATGGAGGAAGAAAAATTTTAAGATCGTAATCGGTTCTTCGTTTAATTTTATGTCACCGATGCCAGTTGTCGTGATCAATTTAACATAGTCCTGCGATTTCCATAGTTATTTCCTAGAATATTTCCGCCGTGCTGAGATGGAAACCCTTTCCTGAAAAAAAAAAAAAAAGCAACAAACAGCAAAGTGAATAGACGGTCTTTTGACAAGAGTAGAATTTTGTAATTGTATAATTAACTAATGTAATGAAATATTGTAAATCCATCTGAAAATGTGTCAATAAAATGGTTATTTTTTTTTTAAATTTTGCTGTATAATAAGTGTTGAATAGAGGGATTCGAAACTTCCTGACTAATTTACGACCAAATTAATGGGAGACTCAATTTATTAGAAGGAAAGACGGAGATATTTTAAACATTTCATTGAATAGCTAATTCAGGAGGTAATATTCCTACAGGATTCAAGCCAACCGGAGATTTGTAACGCAATACGGTAATGCTCAATCTTAAAAGCTGATTGATAGCCCAAGAAGCTGGCGGGTTTGTGCGCGCATTGAAGCGTTTTAAGCAGAGAAGCCGCATGAAGTTTAATGCTCGAATTAGCTGCTCCGCCACCTTTATTTTTATCGCTGGTCATGAACAACTACCAACTAGGCCCGTTACCCGGAGGGATTTCCAGCGATGCTCAGTTTTTTTGGCAAATTGTCCAATTAAATCTCACACCCTAACTCTAACGAGATGCAGTTTTTATTTTGCTAAAGCTCCTGTGAACAACGTTAAGTAATTAGTCGCGTTGTTGTTCAGTTTCCTGTTCAGTAAACTTTAAGGCAATGATTGTGACCTTTTTCGTCTCGGTTATCGCTTCTTAAAAGCAAACTTTTATAATATGCCTGAGAGGACATGGGTAGAAGGTAAAAAAATTAACATCTGGAAAAAGAAACATATCGTGTGTAAGCAAAAGCCCATTTGAACGAGAAAATCAGTAGTAAAACGACTTGATAAATATTCGCGTCAGTAATATTATGGCTTTGTGATGCGTTCAGTTGTGTATGTAATTAAAGCATGATAACAAAACATCGTGTGGAGTCGGTGTTTCGTTACACCTTTGTTCAGTGCTGCGGTGTTAATAGTGAGTTGTGGGTAAAACAGAGGAATAAGTGGAGAGGAATGGCAAGAAAAGGACTGGTGATGGATAGGAGGAAAAATCAAGGATTTGGCTCAAGAGCTTTTTGGTACAAGTCACGCTTATCCCAACACCTTCTAAAAAACGTTGATTGGTCGAAGCTATAATGAGGGTGAGCCTCTATTCTGACCCACTGACTCAAGTTATCTGATTGAAAACATGTCTATCTCAGGTGACAGCTACGTAATGAGCTTTAAATGTTTTAGCTCAGGCTAAACTTAACAATTCTCAGCAATCTTGCATGTCAAATATGTCTTCAGGCATCTCACGTAATTGGTCAAAATTAATATAGCATCTCAACCACAAGACTGTTAAGTTGTTTAACAAATATTTGGCGTCACGATAGTTGCTAATTATACCGGGATTATCGATTGTAGTGTTGGTCCGCGAGTTTTTTTGCTCTGTATTCTAAAAGGAAAGTCCGCTTTACACAAAACAAAAGTGACAAAACGGAAAAAGAAACAGATGAAATCCACGACAAGCAGTTCTATGCTGCTTAAGGTCACAGTTCCGTTTTCCTCTTGCTCTGATCTACGAAATCACAAACATGCGTGAAGGGACTGGTAACCAAAAATTAAAAAACCACCATAGAGCTCTCTAGAGATAGGAAAAAATCCATCGATAAGGACCACCATGGTCTTCTCACCAGTGACTAAAGAGTCAAGTCCCTGTCTCATTATCTCTCGAGAAATGAATATTTTGACAATTAAATTGGCTGGAACAGCGAAGCTGAAAAGTGGAGGAAGTGGAGAACAGAATGTTCAGAGTAGAAGAAACAAAAAGAGGTGGCCTGAGATAGGAGGATTTCGGTTTCCATTCAAAACTATTTCGAGCGAAACTTAGCCAATGTATTTATTTTCGACGCGTTCAGTTATTTTACGCCTGTTGATCAATCAATAAATCCTCAAGCAGGTTCGAGTTAATGCTTCTGTAAATAGCGTCGAGTGATAATTTTAAAGTCTATGAATGAAATACTTGCGCTGTGTGGAATTATAAAATAATAATAAAACAGTGATACAAAACAGTACCTAAATTTAAATCAAATGGAGATACATGTACCGCGCGGGAGCATGGAGGCAAGAGTTAGTGAGACAAAAAGGCACTGAGAGGGGTGGGTAGAGAATATGCTTGCGCGTGACTTTCACTCGGCATTAGGACAACTAGTTCACATGTTTAGCGGTTGCGTGTGTTGCCCAAGATAAAACAAACCATCTCCACTTATCTACAACAAACCTTCTAAGATTAAGCTGCATAAGCCACTGATTATGTTAACCTATCAAAATAAAGGTCATACAGAGTCTATTCTTTTTTAAAATCACGCTCTTCCCAAACACTTTCAATTAAGCTTCGCGATTGGCCGAGACCATACTGAAGCCACTCTTCCACTGCAACCTGTTCGCCATCTGATTGAAAACAAGTCTGTCTGCAGCTGCACAGTAAGCATCAAAATGGTCAAGGTCGCGGTAACTTACACGATTGTCAATTACTACATGTATTTCATCAGGCGCTCCCCCGACAAAACCGTCGGCTACGACGACTAGTTAGTATTTTCAAAGAAAAATGGCCTATTTATTTGAAAAATTTCGAGTTAGCACTACGATGGCGTCTAGTTTTTCTGAAAATCACGCTCTTATTTAACACCTTCGCGATTGGTCGTGGCCATTCTGGAGACTCACCGAAGGTCAGCCAATCTTCCTAAAACCTGTCCACCATCTGATGAGAACATGTTTGTCTACCGAGGTCAAACCGTATAAAATTAGAAGTATTCTCAGAAATCTTGCATGTCAAATACGCCTTTAGGCATCGCATCTGATTCGTTAATAATTATAGCATTTCATTCGCAAGACAACAACTGTTTTATTAGGGGTGTTTAATACGTGCAGCAAAATCCTTCCTTTCAAGCCGCTAAACATGGATATGAAAACCTTACTTAACAATCTTCATGAAGAAGTTTCCTGTCCGGTGTGCATGACCACATTTACTGAACCAAAGCAGCTGCCATGTTTACACAGCTTCTGTCTTCACTGTTTAGAAGGAATTCAAAGAAACAGTGGCCGCCATGATGTCATAACGTGTCCTGAGTGTCGCAAGGAGAGTCAAGTCCCTGGTGGAAACCTTAAAGATCTGCCCACTAACTTTCGCATCAACAGTTTACTAGATGTGCTCGCCATAAGGGAGTGCAGTTCTACCGGAGTCAAGTGCAGAAACTGCGACAAAAGAAGAGTGCAAAGTTTCTACTGTTTTCAGTGTTGTGCATTCTGGTGTGAAGAGTGTATTACCGTGCATAACTTACTCCGAGAAAACAAAGAACACCGAGTACTTGCGCTGAAAGATTTTGAAGATCAAGATATTGAAGATGTCATGAAGCGACCAGCATTTTGTTCACGACAAGGCCACGAAAAGAAAAAGTTGAAATTCTTCTGTGTCAAATGTGAAGAAACTGTTTGTTCTTCATGCGTTGTAACCGCTCACGATGGACATGTTAAAGTACTATTAGAAGAAGCGGCCAATGAAAAGAAATCGCTAGTCATGTCCACGATTGAATCCAACAAAGCAAAAGCACAAAGGATGAGAAACAAAGTCTTGAAACTTGACCAGAGTTGTCATAACATCGAAGCAAACGTTGCCAAAGTAAAAAGAAGCGCGCAACAGTTTGCAGAAAGCATGAACGCAGTTATTGAAGCCAAGAAACAGGAAATCTTTAATGAAGCGGATCATGAGGCGCAACAATCCCTGGAACGTTTGCGAATACAAAGGATCGAAATGGAACAGAAGGTCAAAATGATCGAAACAGCAGTCACAAAATTTGAAACGCTTTTAAAGCGAAGCACCAGCGCAGAGCTTGCGGAGTTAGATAAGGTAATGAACACAATCATCCCGAAAGAAGTCGATGATGAGCGCGAACAACTAGACTGTGACCTCGAAGGTCTTCGTCCATTAATCTTTGAGGAAAACGAAGCCTTAAAGGCAAAAACAATACATGAAGGAATTGGCCGTGTATTTAGCTCCGAGTCCAAAGCGGATCAGTCGACTGCTAAAGGAAAAGGACTCACTGAAGCGATTATTGGAATTCAAGCGAACTTTGTTTTAACAACAAAAAATGCCAAAGGACAACAATGTTACGAAAAGCGTGACCGAGTAACTGCGGAAATAAAAAATCAGGAAGACCATGACTGTGCAACAGAAGTGCGAGTGAAAGATAACCACGATGGTAGCTACAAAGTCAGCTATTTTGTCAAAGAAACCGGAAGATGCCAGGCAGTAGTCAAAGTGAATGAGGAAGAAGCTCGAGGCAGTCCTTTCTCGGTTGAAGTTTCACCAAGACAATTCAGACCCGTGTTATCTTTTGGACAACATGGCTCGTCTCCTGGAATGTTAAGGAAACCCTGGGGAGTGGCAGTGAATGAACGTGATGAAATTGCAGTGACTGACAGAGATAACCACAGGGTTCAGGTATTCAGTAGCGATGGAACTTACTTAAGATCTTTTGGTAGTAAAGGTGATAAACAGGGAGAGTTTAACTGGCCTGCTGGGATAGCTTTTGATAAAAACAATAACATTATAGTGTTGGACTATCTTAACCACCGTGTTCAGTTGTTCAGTGAGCAGGGTGAGTACCTGAGCCAGTTTGGTGGGAAAGGAAATCTTGATCACCAGCTGTTGAATCCTCTTGGCTTATCTGTAGAGAACGATGGAAATATAATTATTGCTGATTCAAAGAACAAATTAATCAAGATGTTTTCTCCTAAAGGCCATTATTTAAATAAATTCGGGAGTGAACTTTCTTTAATCTGTCCCGTTCACTGTATACAGTATGAAAAATATCTCATAGTGTCAGACGTAGAGGAACATTGTATCAAAGTGTTTGATAGAAATGGCAATTTTTTGTATAAATTTGGAAAGAAGGGGGAGGGGGATGGGGAGTTCAATAACCCTGACTGTTTATCAGTTAACAAGGCAGGACACCTGATGGTCTGTGATACATTTAATCACAGAGTTCAGGTATTTGATCTTAGTGGAAAGTTTATAACAAAATTTGGATCAGAAGGACACAAAAAAGGAGAATTTTATCTTCCTGTCTCTGCTGCAGTGCTCAGCGATGGTCAAATACTTGTGTCTGACTTTGGTAACCATCGCATTCAGATATTCGAATAGACTAACATCAGTAAGCCTTAAAAGATTTGAATTAATTTGATGCAACTTTTAAACATGAAACTACTCTGGACAAGTGATGTATGTTCTCAGTAAGAATATTCTGAATGGTCAGTTGAACTACAAAACAACCAATCACATCACAAATTTCAGAGATTGCGCATTAAAACGCTTTAACTCCCAAGATCTGATTGGTCAATTCTCCCCTCTGGCTGCTACACATTTCTTTGTGAATTAGTTACCGTAGAATTTGGAGTTCGATCAAGATAAGAACTTCTACCTGATAAGTTTTAGTATTCTCATTACCTGTTTGCTGGATAATGTATGGATATCATAGGAAGAAGTTACAGGTTAATCACTTCTGGGAGTTAAAGAGTTACACTAAGTGTGATCTGTCAGTCAGCCAAGTCAATAAGCTCTTTTTGGTCAATAATTACACAAGTTTAAAAACTTTTGTTTCATGTCAAGTCTAACACGATGACAAGAATACAAAATTCAGTTGTACCAGATCATTGATTATGTTTAGAGGTACAGCTTCAAGTAATGTTACTTCTAAGACAAAGCAATTGTAGAGCCATAGTTATTTGCTCGAATGTTTTCACCATACTGATCTGGGAACCTATTCCTGAGTTAAACCAGCAGAGTGAATAGACTGTTCTTTGACACTTAATTTGGTAAAATTTTGTTATTGCATATATAAATATGCAATATCAAATTGTAAATAATCAAAATATAAAAATATGTCAATAAAATAGTTGTGATTGTTTATAAACTTTGCTGTATACTAAGTCTTTGATAAAAACAAAAAAGTGATTCGAAACTTTCTGACTGCTTTACGAGCAATTTACTAGGAGAGGTTGCACATTCACCCGCTAAAATAATCTGATTTAAAAGTGCTTTAATAATTCATGAGCTGATTAGCCTATCACACGAGGCAAATCGATCACGTGTATGAACCTTTTAAAGCCGGTATAGAATAATCATTCTGAAAAGCCCGGAGAGGGTTTTGATTTCGGTCTCGGGGAAAATCGGGGTACAATTCATTAAAAAACTAAATCATCAATGAATTATTAATGAAAATATGATTACTATGATCACTAGAGATCTTTCACGTTAATTTTAATTCCAAATTATTCCCTAAAAGGCAGCATACAAAAACATTAACCGCAGTAAACAACAAAGTTTATTTTCCGGATAATTTCTTATTAGAACAGAAATTCGTTCTTTTACAATTTCCCATTGTTCACAAAATTAGTTGTGCAGTTTTGAATGCTCTCATCTTTAACTCTAAATCCTATTTCCTCTAAGTTGGCGTCTTGAATTCTTCTTGAACTTTGCCACTCGTCAAAAATTTTTAAGCCCACTTTGTGGCATACTGAGTAGCCCTTGGAACACAACTATCCAAGCAATCTTTCTCTTCCATCGCATTTTTTGGTTCTCGAAACACGCGTTTGGGCGGCATTTCAAGGAAAAGCTTACTGAACTTTAAAGGTAGGCACACACGAGGGGACAAGTCCCTGCGACTAGTCCGTGCGACTAGTCCCGGCGACAAGTCTTTGAAGGGGTTACACGAGGGGACCGGTAGCAGGGACTAGTCCCTTAAGGTGTTCATACGAGGGCACTCAATTGCACATGAACATAGGAAAATTAAGAGGCAAAAGATGTTTCTTAGTCTGGGGCGTTACACGAAAACAATTAAAATTTGGTAACTTTTCATTGTAGCACTATTAAACATCAGCGCAAACGAACTACACTTATTCAGTCGGATTATTCATGCTTTTACGTGCTCCGTTTTTGTTTTTTTTATTTTATTTTTAACAGACACAGTCAAATAGGGTAAAAATTCCATCAAAACGGCTCCAAGACATCTGTATATGTTTACAAAACTAGAAATAGTTTTTTATTCTTCAGTTGTAGAAATCTAGAAGTCAGGGAAAATTCATCATTAGAAACTGCAATGTTTACAAATACCGGAAGTCACGCATCATACTGACCGTGATTGGCTTATTTACCGTTTAGTCGCAGGGACTCGTCGCACAAACAGTTCACACGAAGGGACAAACATTTGTTTCATGCGACCAGTCGCAGGGACCAAATTTTGGTCCCTGCGACCACAGAGATGTGTAGTTCACACGAAGGGACTAGTCACATGAAACTGGTCGGTGGGACTAGTCGCAGGGACTGGTCCCCTCGTGTGCGCCGACCTTTAAGCGCCCTTAATGTCAAAAAACGTTTTTCACTCATCTAATTCTACATTTCACCAAATAAACTTCGGTGAAAAATTTTTTTGGATTTGGATAAAACGCGATTTTTTACGAATTTTTACAAAGTTGAAAATTGCATTTTCTTGCGGTCAACCCCTGCCGCTGATCACAAGAATACCATGCTCAAAATGACCACGTGACTGATGTCTGCGACGTAAGTTCAGGAACCTCACTTGACCTTAAAGTGCATATAAATACACTGGTCGAGTGCGGGTCGTTTACGATATTGTGAGCTTACGATATTGTGACCACTCTGTAGCAAATTCCCACTTGTTTTCAAGTCAGATAAGTCACAACCTAAAATCACGTGTTCCTGAACCTACGTCTCGACTCACTTTAAACCTATGAAGACTGGTGCGAATGGTGGACAAAAAACTTATAAAAAAGTTGCCTTTTATCCAAATCGAAAATTTTTTTCGCAGAAGTTCATTTGGTGAAATGTAGAATTAGATGAGCGAAAAACATTTTTTGACATCAATGGCACTATAACAGCAGCCGAACAAGGAGCACTTTTCCCCTCTTTATGTAATTAACTTTTAATACATTCAAATCACGTTTAGAAAAATCCCTTGAGAGGCACGGCTTTTTGAAGCTATTTAATGCATTCATATAACGTTTGGAAAAATCCCTAGAGAGGCACGAGTCTTTGAAGCTATTTAAAAAACTCGCAGCACGTGTTTTATCGAGTCTAAAAACACTGCTGCTCGGTTTTAAATAGTATATAAATAGCTTTATTTACAAGCCGGAAGTAGTGTTTCACCCCTGAGAGATCCAGGCCAACCGGAAGTTCTTTCAGCGCACCCTTGAGAGTTTGCAATGCAACACGCTAATGCTAAATGCGCTTCCGACTGTTCTGTGAAAACTAAAATCCTTTCCAAAGATAAATAATGGCCAGTTTTTTTCTTTTTGTTTTCGTAAAACGCGGCCATGCCCTAAACCTTGTTTCTTTTATAACTTCAAGTCCCGAAAGCATCAGGTAGTTCGGGGTTACTGACTGCTCATTCGGAGAGCAGCTCTACAAAATACTGCAGCCGCAGCAGCACTTCTCTGGGGGTAGTCTGGAGCATACACTTTGTGATCATGACCGTAGACCCAGAAGCGACTTGATTGCTCCTTCCACTGGTGGGCAACTTCAGACACGGGTAATGCTCGCAGCTGTTGGCGCTGAAAACAAAGACATGTCCATAGCTAATTAGTGGGGCGCGAATGTTGGGACGCTAAGAAAAGTTGTACAAACCACACAGAGTGGACGGCAGCAAGAATCTTTCCTTTAAATAATTTACTACTGTTATTACTGCTGTAAGCGTATTCCACGTGTATTTGCGATTTCTTTTGCTGAGATGTGTTACTATTTGTTGGCCCAAAGATGGCGGATTAGAGTTATTGATGTGACTTGATGTTACCGCCGCAAAACCATAGCTTCTTTTTTGTTTTTGTTCTCTTTTAATGGATTGGACATTTACTTTGATATTAAATGAGGTGTGAAATGAGGAACTTGTAACCTGGATGAAAAAGCACATGTTTTGGAGTCGAAAAGAAGGTTTTTTTTTGGCTTTGTAAAAAACTGGCAGAGTTTCTGAATAAATTGTGGTAAACAAGTTACACATGATGTCGATTTGAAGTCTCGGCAACACCTGATTTAATAAATTTCCTGATTAAAGATCTATCTACCTGCATAAGAATGCTCTTGGCGGGCCACTTGGTGCTGTGTTCGTCTATCAGCCTCTTCGAGCCCATGTTTACTTGCTGGTCAAAAAAGGTCTTGATGGGTCACACCTTAATAAGAATCACAGAAAACATGGGTGTAGTTTAGTAAGAACGAGAAGGCGAAAGAGATAAAGTCATGAGTAATCCAGGATCGTATTAATTTTGCTTTACTCTTCTCTGTGATTGGTACAAAAAAAAAACCGCACTACTCAACCAATCGGATGCAAAACTAAAACCAGTCACGACCTGTTCGTCTGCATTTTTCCGCGCTTTAGGCGGTTTGCCTGTTTTATTCTTTGATTTCTCATTGGCGCACGATTCAGGTAGTTTTCTCGTTCTTCAATCTCCCCAAAGCTCTTTCTCACATTTCCCTTTTGCTAACTTTGCTGTTGCATTTACAAATCTGGTCACTTGCGTTTTCCCGCGCTTTAGACAAATTTGTTGTTTTTATCTTAGTTTCTTATTGGCTGATTGTGATATTTCCTTCAATCTGATTGGCTGTTATGATTACTTTGCTTTTGGTTTGAAAACTCAATCGAATAGCGCGCTATGTTTATGTCGGACGAAGAGTCTATTGAGATAGAATAAATATATGAAAATCATATATTTTGAACTGCGGTATTTGATACGTATGATGGACGATCCTCGCAGTAGATAGCGCTATTTGAGCAATAGCGAAATTCAGACCTGAAAAAAAAATCAGGCCTGTACGGGACTCGAACCACTGACCTCTGCGATACTAGTGCAGCGCTCTAACCAATTGAGCTAACAAGCCTGCTCTCAGTTGGCTTGTTAGCTCAATTGGTTAGAGCGCTGCACTAGTATCGCAGAGGTCAGTGGTTCGAGTCCCGTACAGGCCTGATTTTTTTCAGGTCTGAATTTCGCTATTGCTCAAATAGCGCTATCTACTGCGAGGATCGTCCATCATACGGAAGAGTCTATTGGTAAGAAAAGAAAAAAACTCACCCCTGGTAGTTCTCGCTTAAATATTTCAGTTCCTTACGAATAAACGATGAGTTCAGCGGGCAACTAATCTCATTTTTCGTCCAATCGAATTCCAGATCTTCGGATTTCAAAAGGAATCGAGTCCCAAACCTTTGCATTTCACAAGGTCTTCCTGATCTTCGGGTTTCGAGCTCGGATGGTCACTGGAACGCAAACCCTAGGAATTTCGAAATCTAAAATCTAGATTTCGAGTCTTTTTGCGGGGACTCGGATGTTTTTGGTTTCCTCCACGTTCGTGACCAAACAAATAGCTTCGTTCGGCTTCATTAGAAAGAATATGGTTCAAAAGATTTTAGCATCGCATGTCAACGTACCCTTCCACGTCCACAACACTTGTCACAGCGCTTGTATCCCACAGCCACACAATCATGGCACGGCTGGGAATAAAAGTGAGATGAAACAACATGAAACGAAGAATAAGAAGAATAATGTGATGGTTAGAAACCTCTCTTATATTGACCCTGGGGGCATGTTGGCTTAAAATGTTAAATTTATTAGAGATTGACTCCAAGTTCTGCAGTCAAGCATCGCTATAGGCTCCCTATTTTTAGTATTGTTGACCAAGCGTGTGAACACGATGGTTGGATATTGGTCAAGTTCTTTTTGCGTTTCCCTGCATAGTCATCTGAACAGGTGTATTGTTTTGCCTTTTTCCTTCTCTTTTTGCGCGAATCATCCTAATTCAATTAATGTACATCATGGAGAAGAAGGAAAGGAATGGGGTGGGGCTATATAATAAGTTGTATTCTTAAACCTTTGCACCCTAATATCAGTATGCATATTCTCCATACTGTTCTCTATACATTTCTTAAGGTGCTGACAAGGAGAATTTGTTTAACAATCAAGAGCTTCTTTAGTTGGTGATCATTTCCTTTATTTTCCTGACCTCAATGTGATGTTATAGCAAAGTTTATTTCAAGGTTTTAGTGTAACACAACCGTGACAGTGTAAGTCATGCAATCATCAAAGAGTTATCACTTAAATATAAATAAATAATACAAAATTTCCACGGGCTCGGACTTCGCAAAGTCAAGGTTTACTTTACTGATTCAAAGAGCTATGTGTCGTAGTATTGCAACGTACTGCTAAATGATCTTTTTACATGAATAAAACGAACTATCTACCTCAAAACATAGCTCCGCAACTGTGGGAGTCATTGTCGTCCACGGAAACAACATCCATGACAGCCGATTACGTGACCTGACAAGTTTCCATTTATCACGTGATAAATGATAAATTATCGCGCGATAATAAATATTATCGCGCGATAATTTCCATTAATCGCGCGATAATTTCCATTTATCGCGCGATAATCTCCATTTATCGCGCGATAATCTTCATTTATCGCGCGATAATCTTCATTTATCGCGCAATAATTTTTCATTTATCGCGCAATAATTTCCATTTATCGCGCGATAATCTATCATTTAACGCTCGATAAAAAAAAATGTGTCATGTCCCCTATGGGCCACCGTACTTCTGGGATAAACTGTAGGTCTCGTCTCCAGTCGCATCAGTCTCTGTGATGGTTAGTTGAGGACATTAGAGAAATCTCTTACTTCTTGCAAAGAGCAGGGGAGATAACTCCTAGAGGTGTGTTCTGGCCTTGTTATACAGGCACCCCATTCAAACCAGCTTGATTGCTAGACTAGGCCAGCCTGCCTGAATTACGCAAGTGAATTAATAAATGGATACAGTCTTTGAATTTTAAGGTTAGCCAATAGACAGCACTGTTAATGGACCTACCCCACCTCCATGGAGCATTCCTGCCCAGTTCCCTCAGTTGTTTAATGACTTTACAACCAATATTCAAGTTCCTCACACCACAACCATCGAGATATGTACATTATTTTTTTGTTAGGTGACAGTGCCCTTTTTTAACCTTTTTACCCCTTAGAGTGAGTAACATCTTATTTCTTCTTACAATATCAACCCTGAATCACATATAAAGGTCAGGAAAATAAAGGAAATGAACACCAACCAAAAACGCTCTTCATTGTTAAACACATCTCCTCGTCAGCGCCTCAGGAAATGTACAGAGAACAGAATGGAGAATATGCATACTGATCTGAGGGTGCAAAAGCTGAGAATACAACTTACTATTTAGCTAGCCTCACCCTCCCCCCTCTCCTCCAGAGATGAAGATGAATTGAATTGGGATGATTTGCGCTAAAAAGGTAGGGAAAAAAAGGCAAAATATTACACGTTTTAAGCGGGCTATGCATGAAAACACCAAACGAACTTGACCAATATCCAGCCATCTTGATCACATGCTTGGTCAGCAATGCGAAAAATAGGAAGCCTCTGGCGGTGCTTGACTGCAGAACTTCAAGTCCCATCAGATGAAGTCCCATCCATCAGATGAATTTAACTCTTTAGGCTAACATGCCCCCAGGGTCAAATATGGGAGAGTTCCGTAACTTTCAGTTTATTCAGTATGGACAATTTGTTAATAAATGAGTTTCGTTTTTTTCTGATCTCGTCTTCATGTTGTTTCATTTCATTTTTCTTTCCAGCCGTGTCATGATTGCATGGCTGGGGGTACAAGCGCTGTTACAAGTGTTGTGGATCTGGAAGGGTACGTTAATGTCAAAATCTTTAGTTTCATATTCGTTTTAATGAAGAACGATGTTATTTGTTTGCTCACGGACATGAAGGAAACCAAAAACATCCGAGTACCGCTAAGAGAATCGAATTGTAGATCTTGGAAATGGAAATTCTTAGATTTCGCGTTCCAATGACCATCCGAAACCCAAATATCAGGGAGACCTCGTGAAATCTGAAGATCTGGGACTCGATTTCTTTTAAAATCCGAAGATCTGGGACTCGATTTCTTTTGAAATCCGAAGATCTGGAATTTGATTAGCCGTGAAATCCGAAGATAGGCGATTTGATTCGTCGTGAAATCCGAAGATACGGGATTCGTTTCTTCGTTAAATCCGAAGATAGTTGATTTATTGATTTATTTAGTTATGTTTTTCGTTTTTCAGGTGTAATGGTTCTGGTCTCGTTAAAGGAATGCAGAAGTTTGAGCAGTCTATTAACTGCATGGGCAGAGGTTGGAAAACGTGAGTGTACAGCTGTCTTGGTTTTCATTGGTTTGGCGTGTTTGTTTGTTTGTTTGGTTTTCACAATACAGTCGAACCTGAACAAACTGCCACCTCTCTCAATGGCCGCCTTTCCACAACGGCCACTTTTTTGGTCCTGTCGGGCTGTCCATACATTCATTTAACCTCTCTACAATGGCCACTTCTTCACAACGGCCACTTTCTTCTGTCCTCAAAGTAGCCGTTGTGGAGAGGTTTAACTGTATCTGCAACAAAATCAGTCAGACACAGCTCTTGTAGATTTTAAAGAGAGGTGGATAAATCTTGTTACGGTATCAACATTTCCATTCCTTTCAAAGAAAAAGAGCTTTTAAAAATCTTTTTCGATTGCGGTTGTGAGGTTTGTAATAGCAACGGCCGAATAAAGTGTGGGACTTGTTTGGGACAAGGTCAATTAAAAACTTTCATTTCTCTGACTGTAAAATGGCAAATTAGTGAAGCCATACACATTTATAAACTTCGCCATGTTCTATCAAGTGAGGTGTGTAAACTTTAAAGTCCATATTCCAAATCTACTTAGCGAGCGTTGAGATTTGTTGATAGATCACTTCACCCGTGAACAAGTCGCTGACTAGTTCTTATACCCTTTTCCCGAGGAGTAATCTGTTCGTACGTGTGAGCAATCACCCGCGATTCGTCCAAAAGATTTGTTTTAATCAAATGGATGAAAACTGTAATAGCCTGCTTTCAGGCAGTACTTTGTGTTTTCAAGCGTGAGGCGAGAAAAAAACCCTTTCCCCTCCCCCTTGCTTTGTTCTTTTCCCAGATCTTCCACCCGTCCAATATGGTGACCGAGTATTAATCTTCAAGTACTAGTAGGCTGAAAGTGTAGCTGACTCTTTGAGCTTTTGAAATTATCCTAATAATCATAATATTCATCGTCGTCATCATTATTGTTATTGTTATTCTTCTCATTATTATTCTTATTGTTATTATTATCATTATTTCTATTTGTTTCAAAGGGAGAACCATGTGTCTTAATCATGTCGTGGAGAGAACAGATCAGTTGCCCGCCGAACTCATCGTTAATTCCCAAGGAACTGAAATATTTAAGCAAGAACTACCTTGGGTGAGTTTTTCTCTTTTCTTATCAATAGGCTAATCGTCTGACACAAACATAGTGCGCTATTCAATTGACTTTCCAAACCAAAAGCAAAGTAATCACAGCAACCAATCAAAGTCAAGGAAATATCACAAGCAGCCAATCAGAGCCTAAGAGAAAAGCAACAAATTTGTCTAAACCGCGGGAAAACGCGAGTGAGCAGATTTGTAAATGCAACAGCAAAGTTAGCAAAAGGGAAATGTGAGAAAGAGCTTTGGGGAGATTGAAGAACGAGAAAACTACCTGAATCGTGAGATGAGAAATCAAAGTAAAAACAGGCAAACCGCCTAAAGCACGGGAAAACGCGAGCGAGCAAGTCGTGACTGGTTTTAGTTTTGCATCCGATTGGTTGAGTAGTGCGAGTTTCTTTGTACCAATCACAGAGAAGAGTGAAGCAAAATTAATGCAATCCTGGATTACTTGTGACACAATTGAAAACTGTCTTTTTCTCTATCACCTTCTCGTTCTCACTAAACTACAACCATGTTCTCTGATTCTTATTGAAGTGTGGCCCATTACGACCTTTTTGACCAGCAAGTGAACATGGGCTCGGAGAGGCTGGTAGACAAACACAGCACCAAGTGGCCTGCCAAGAGCATTCTTAAGCAGGTAGATAGGTCTTTTATCAAATAATTTCTAAACCAGGACACATCAATAACTCAAATCTGCTATCTTTGGGTAAACAAGTAGTAACACATCTCAGCAAAATAAGTCGCAGATACATGTGGAATACACTTAAACAGTAATAACAGTAGTAAATTATTTAAACAAAAAGTTCTTCCTGCCGTCCACTCTGCGTAGTTTGTACAGCTCTTTCTTCCTAACGTCGCAGCATACGTGCCCCACTAATAACCTATGAAAGTTTTTGTCTTCAGCGTCAACAACTGCGAGCATTACCCGTGTCTGAAGTTGCCTACCAGTGGAAGGAGCAATCAAGTCGCTTCTGGGTCTGCGGTCATGATCACAAAGTGTATGCTCCAGACTACCCCCAGAGAAGTGCTGCTGCGGCTGCAGTATTTTGTAGAACTGCTCTCCGAATGAGCAATCAGTAACCGCGAATCACGTGATGCTTTCGGGACTTTGAAATTATAAAGGAGACGAAGCTTAGGGCATGGCCGCGTTTTACAAAAGGAACTGGCCATTATTTATCTCTGGGAAGGATATTGGTTGTGTCGCGATAGAATTTACCCGATCCAATATTGTAATAATCACTCCTCCATTGGCAAACAATTATCTCTAGTCCCCACTTTTGTATTCTATTGGCAACGACTGATTCCCCCTCCCTTCCCCTTGAACACCTCGCAGTACCCCCCTAAAAAAATTAATATTAACTCATAGAGTTTTTCATAGTATAGATGAAATACATAATTATGCTCTCCATTGCTATAGACGTAGATTTCTGAGTTCTGCAGTTCAATTAACTGCTGTTTTCTTTTTGTTAAAGAAAGACAGCATATTACTCTAGGTCCTTTAGCTGCCATGGATATGTCTGGTGCAAATCCATCGCATCTCTAATTTGACAGATTACCGTTATCAGTAGCTTATACAGCTTTGCTTTGAATGTTTGTTGTAGTTAAGTAGAAGTGAAAGCTACATTCATCTTAAGCAACATCCGTAATAGTAAAACGTGCGAAGTAATCTTGCCCTTGAGCCGAGCGGAAGTAACGCGCAGGCACATCCTCTCCCCACTCCGCTCAGAGTTTTTGTGCGACACCACATCTCGCTTAATGCTCCCGCGCGGCTTATGTATCTCCCTTTAAATGAATTTTAGATAGTGTTTATTAGGTTTTCATCACTATGTTACCTAAATTACATAATTCCACACTGCCGTAAAAACTCTGCTAAGTGTTTTATTCACAGACTTTAAAACAGATCATTAGACGCTATTGAAATGTCGACTCGAGCTTGCTTGGGGATTTGTTGTGTAATAAATAGGCGTAAAATGACCGATCATCAAAATAAAAAGATTGGTAAAATTTTCTTCGGAATAATGGCGAAGGTCAGTAGCATTGCGTAAAGGTTCATTATTCAGGAACTCACAACGACGCAACTAATTACGTAACGCCGCACAACGGTGCTTTTATGACAAAACAAACCATGTGGTTCGTAGGTTTGAAATCACCGCAATATCAAAGTGTGGGATTTATAATACGACAAATTCTCAAAATACTAAGCATCCCTGTAAATCCCTCTGTCCTCTATCCACCATCATTCGGTTAACGGGCCTAGTTGGTAGTTCTTCATGACCCTCAATGAAAATGAAGGTGGCGGAGCCGCCAATTGGAGCTGCAGAGCTTGGGTTTCAAAGTTTCAAACCTCGCAACTCATTTGCTTAACGTTCTAAAAAGCATATAAACTTGCTAGCCTCGTAGGTTATCAATCACTTTTTGAGGTTTAGCATTAGCGTGTTGCGTTACAAACTTTCAAGGGTGCGCTGAAAATTCACGGTTGGCTTTGATCTCTTAGGGGTGAAACACTACTTCCGGCCTGTAAATTCAGCTATTTATTGAGATTTCATATTTTAGCCGGTGGCTGAGCAACCTCTCTCAGTAAACTGCTCGTAAATCAGTCAGAAAGTTTCGAATCACTCTTCTTTGTTTTATCAAACACTTATTACACAGCAAAGTTTAAAAACAATCACAACTATTTTATTGACATATTTTTACATTTTGATTATTTACAATTTTATATTGCATACTTCTATATGCAATAAAAAAATTTTACTAAAGTAAATATCAAAAAACAGTCCATTCACTCTGCTCGTTTAACTCAGGAACAGGTTCCTTGCTCAGCATGGTGGAAATATTCCAGTAAAAAAGGTATGGCTGCAAAATTGCTTTATCTTAGATGTAACATTACTTGAAGCTATACCTCTAAATATAATTAATGATCTGGTGGAACTGAATTTTGTATTCCTGTTATCGTATTAGACTTGATTTCAAACAAAACTTTTAAGACCTGTGTAATCATTGATCTAAAAGAGCTTATTGACCAGGCTGACAGACAGATCACACTTGTGTAACCCTTAGACTCCCAGAAGTGATTAACTTGTAACTTCTCCCTATGATATCCAGACATGATCCAGCAAACAGGTAATGAGAATACTCAAAGTTATCAGGTAGAAGTTATCATCTTGATCTACCACCAAATTCTCGTAACAAATTCACAAAGAAATGTGTAACAGCCAGAGGGGAGAATTGAAAATGAGATCTTGGGAATTGAAAGGTTAATGTGCAATCTCTGAAATTTGTGATGTGATTGGTTGTTTTGTAGTTCCACTGACCATTCAGAAGATTGTTACTGAGAATATACATCACTTGTCCAGAGTAGTTTCATGTTTAAAAGTTGCATAAAATCAATTTAAATCTTGTAAGGTATAATGATGAGTCTATTCAAATATCTGAATGCGATGGTTACTAAATTCAGACACAACTATTCGACCATCCCTAAGTACTGCAACAGAGACGGGATTATTAAATTTTCCTTTAATGTCTCCTTTTGATCCAAATTTTGTAACGAACTTTCCACTAAGATCAAATACCTGAACTCTGTGATTACCTGCTTCACAGACAGTCAGGTGTCCTGCCTTGTTAACTGACAAACGAGGGTAAATGAACTCCCCATCCCCCTCCCCCTTCTTTCCAAATTTGTATAAAAAACTCCTACTTCTATCAAACACTTTGATACAATGTTCACGTCCGTCTGACACTATGAGATATTTTTCATACTGTGTACAGTGAATGGGATAGGTTAAAGAACCCTCACCCCCAAATTTACCTAAATAATGGCCTTTAGGAGAAAATATCTTGATTAAGTTGTTGCTTGAATCAGCAATAATTATATTTCCGTCGTTCTCTACACGGATAAGCCACTGAAATGCACTACATATTATTGACAAATTACATGTGATGCGTAAAAGGGTAATTGACAAGCGAGATTTCTGAGAATCGTGACAGGTTACCCGACTTGACCTCGCACATTTTAATGCTCACTGTGTAGCTGTCGGTGGACAAACGTGTTTTCAATCAGATGGTGGACCGGTTTTGTGAAGATTGGCTGACCTTCAGTGGGTCTTCAGAATGGCTGCGACAGATCGCGAAGTTTAATTGAAGGGAGATTTTAAGGAAAAGTTGACGCTATTGTAGAGTTGACTTAAAATTTCTGGAATAAATGGGCGAATTTTTATGGGAAGTCAAAAGTGGTCGTACCGGCTGTTTTGTTGGGGGAGCGCGTTTTGAAATGAATGTGATGACTGAAAAGGGAGATATCTGAGAATCGTGTAAGTTTACCGTGACCTTGCTCATTTTGATGCTCAATGTGGAGCTGTAGACATATGTTTTCAATCAGATGGCGGACATGTTTTGGGAAGAGTGGCTTTATTCTGGCCTCGACGAAGCTTAAAGATATTTGGGAAGAGCGTAGGTGATTTTAAAAAACAACAGACTCTTTATGACATTTATTTTGTCAGGTTGACATTATCAGTAGCTTATGCAGCTTAACTTTAAAAGTTTTTTGTACATAAGTGAAGGTGGTTTCTACTCTCTTAAACCACACACGGAAGAGTTAAGCGTGTGAACTAGTTGTCCTTGAGCCGAGCAGAAGTCACACGCAAGCGCGTCTTTTTCCCACACCGCTCAGAGCTTTTTGCTTTATTAGCTCTTGCCTTATGCTCCCACGCTGCTAATGTATCTCATGTAGTGTTTTATATCACTCTATTACCCGAGTTTTATAATTCCACACAGCGCAAGTCAGGTGTTTTATTCACTCCATAAACACTAAATTTATCACTCGCCGCTATTTACAGGAGCACTAATTCGAGCTTAATATAGCTTGCGAGGGGACTTATTGTATAAGAAACACGCGTAAAATGATAGATTGTAAACTTTCACCCGGAATAATTGTAAAGGGAAACCGGAATCCTTTGTCTCCTAACTTTTTCTGTTCTTTCTACTCCGGAAATTATCTTTCTCCCCTTCCTCCACTTTTCAGTTTCGTTCTTCCAGCCAATTTAATTGTAACAATATTCTTTTCTCGTGAGATAATAAGTCAGAGACTGGACTCTTTCGTCACAGACGAAGGGAATGTGGTGGTCCTTATTGTGGGATGAAATCATTATCTATCTTTGGCGGTTTTTTAATTTTTGGTGACCAATCCCTTCGCGCATGTTTGTGATTTCGTACATCAGAATAAGAGGAAAACGGAACTGTGACCTTAGGCAGCATAAAAATTGCTGCTCATAGATGTCATCTATTTTCTTTTCTATTTTGTCACATGTTTTGTGTAAAGTTGAGTTTGCTTTTAGAACAGAGAGCAAAACACTCGCAGACTAACACTGCAATCGACGATCGCGGCATAATTAGCAACTACCGTGACGCCAAATATCTGTTAAACAACTTCAGTTAGTAATCTTTTGATTGAAATGCTACTAATATTGACCAGTAAATGGTTTGAACCTGGGGGTAACATGTGAAGGTGTAGTCTGATCGTCCGCGTGAGTGTAGTCCTGAGAAGGACTGTTGTCGGTGGTAGTGACTGACGTTTCGACAACCTGTGCGGAAGTCACCATCAAAGTCAAGTGAATGATTGTTGTCAGTAGAATGTTCTTATTCCAGTTCGTGTGAAATGATCGGTTGGTTTTGCCGTGATGTTATTGGCTGTAAGACTCAAGTGACTTAAGTCGGTCGTGATTGGTCTGTTTCGATCTGTCGGTAAAGTTAGGTCGTTCTTTTTCGGTCGTTTGTGATGTTTATGTCGTGAATGAGTCGTTTGTATGGAGCGGGTAGTTGTTGACATCTGTTTAGGGGAGTCTGTTCTAAGTTAGTAAACCAGCTTTCCAGTGTCAGTCGTTGAAAATAGTCAGTGCTGTAGGTTAGGCATTGCGCAGAGTCCCAGTCAATGTTATCCAGAGTCCCAGCAACCATACCGTACATAAAAGGCATGTCTGAAAACATCTCGCGCATCTTACTACCCTTCAATATCCGCGTCGCCTACAAACCCATCATCACACTACGTCAGTTACTAACCAACGTTAAAGACAAAGACGAACCGAGGAACAGACAGGGAACGATTTATAAGATCAATTGTTCCGACTGCCAAGCCTCCTACATCGGTGAGACTGGCAGAAACCTCACAACAAGACTGACTGAACACAGACGGGCGACGAGGAAAGGTGATGTCAGCAATCACATTGCTGAACACCATCGACTTACCAACCACAACATTGACTGGGACTCTGCGCAATGCCTAACCTACAGCACTGACTACTTTCAACGACTGACTCTGGAAAGCTGGTTTACTAACTTAGAACAGACTCCCCTAAACAGATGTCAACAACTACCTGCTCCATACAAACGACTCATTCACGACATAAACATCACAAACGACCGAAAAAGAACGACCTAACTTTACCGACAGATCGAAACAGACCAATCACAACCGACTTAAGTCACTTGAGTCTTACAGCCAATAACATCACGGCAAAACCAACTGATCATTTCACACGAACTGGAATAAGAACATTCTACTGACAACAATCATTCACTTGACTCTGATGATGACTTCCACACAGCTTGTCGAAACGTCAGTCACTACCACCGACAACAGTCCTTCTCAGGACTACACTCACGCGGACGATCAGACTACACCTTCACATAATATTGACCAATTACATAAGATACCTAAATACTTATTTGACATGCAATACATCTGAGAATTATTTAAATTTAGCTTGACCTCAGAAATTCAAAGCTCATTATGAAGCTGTCACTTGAGACAGACATGTTTTATCAATAAGAAAATTGATAGTGTGTTAGAAGAGAGGCTTACCCTTATCATAGCTGCGAACGATCCAAGTTTTCACAAAGGTCTTTGAGAAGAGCGTGACTTCTACAAAAACGCTCTGAAGTCAAATCCGTGATTTCTGGCGTAACATTGTGTGCCGAATGGACTATGTGACTCAATCAAGCTTTCATTTTCGTGTAGCAACGACGTTGGACAGAATGAAAAGAACTTTCCTATTCTCGCCCTTCCCTTATGATCATGAAAACGTTTCATCGATGGCTAGTTTGTTTCTCAGATGCAGTCAAGTAGTTTTCATTACAATTGGTAATGGGACTTCGTGTCGTACAATTCCGCTTTTAGTCATAATCCTAACTAGCAAGTCGAACTCCCCCATCGCAGTTGTTCGTTTTTTGTTCATCAATTGTCTTTTTAACAGCACTAAGCAGATACGTTTTGAACGAGAACGGCGACTACAAGAAGAATAAAACTTTTTTATGGCGCACTTGTACATCCACCAATTTTCAGAAATTTCCCCGTATGAATATCAAATCTTAAAACAAACTAATAAGGGAAACACTGCACTACATACGTCACAAAAGGAAGATTCCGACCGCGACCGCATTCCATTCACTCTCACGTTTCACCCTCCCAAGCACTCACTTAAATCCATCATTCTTAAAAACTTTAAATTACTTCAAAACAATCCAGAGACAAGAACTATGTTTTCGCAGCCTCCGCTCATTTCATTCAAACGCGACAAAAACATAGGCAATATTTTGGTCAGAAGTTCTTTTCAGACTAATGACCAACCAGGCACTTTTAAACGCGCTCGTGTACGATGCAAAACGTGTCCTTTCATTCACAACACTGAGAACATATGAGGACCCAAACGATCCATAAAGATCACCGATCACTTCACGTGCACTTCCGCCAATGTAATCTATTGCATAACTTGCACTTATTGCAAAAAGATTTACATCGGCGAAACAGGCAGAAGACTAGGTGACCGATTCCGAGAACACCTTCGCGACGTGCAGAGGAATGACAAGGACACATTGAAACCAGTCGCTAGACATTTTAGTTTACCTAATCATTCTAAGCAACATATGGCAATCTGCGGTCTTTCCTTACACTTAAGTAGCACGGAAAGCCGTAAAACTCTTGAACAAAAGCTCATCTTTCAAACCGGCAGTCTAAATCGCACAGGTATCAACGAACGCTTTTCATTCCACTAATTTATTCGTGTTTTTCTCGTTGCCATGTTCCCACCAATCACGTAGCTCCATTTTCTGCCTTTAAAAGCACACACAACCCACAATTCCTCTATTCGCTCCGACGAAGGGCTAACGCTCGAAACGTCAGCTTTTATAATCGTAACGGTGGCCAATTTACCATTTCAACTTTGTTCATATATTGAAATTATTTCGTTACCCCCACCGACCCAGCCCCAAACAGTTTATTTTGAAACTATCAGCCTTTAATAAGGGAAACAGTTTGGCAGGAAACGTCGAGGAAAAGAACCTTTTACAGCCATCCGTTTTCATCTCCGCCTATGGGATGGTGGCAAGGAATTCGAAAGAGGAACTCGCGCCCTTTTGCTCCTTGGAATTAGGGAATCAGTTTGCTAATGTTTTATACTTTGGCCAAGATTGAAATTTTTGTATCTATATGTAATTTTAGCCAATAATTATCAATCACTTAGTAAGTTCAAGAGTTTACCTATACACCTACATTGCCTATTTTCAATTTTCAACCGTTGATTTACCAAGCTAAGGTTTAATTGTGTAAAAACTGTCTAGCAACATAGATCTGAGTGAAAATACGATCGTCGGTTTGTTGAGGTGTACATTTCATGTCGCTGTCTAGGTTTACAAGTTATCAACTATCAGAAATAAGAAATTTTTTATCAATTTTCGCTGCGACGGAATGACCGGCAGCAGGGTGCGGTCTCAAATAGACTAAATGCCTGGCAGTTGGAAATTTTCGCGTAATTTTAATTGAAAAGTTCTTTTAAACTTTTTAAGAACATCAGATGCTTGTGTAGTAGATTCAAAAAATTCAAAAAATTTGTTTGTTTTTTTTTGTAGTGGACAAATTCTGCGAGTTTGTACTCCCCATAATATTGCTCGGTTGTAGACGCTTAGCAGCCTACGCCTCTGATCAGAGTGCTGGGCACGGTCTCCAATAGAATAAATGCCCGGCAGTATGAAATATTCGGCGAAATGTCATTGAGAGGTTCTGAGGCGTTGTATTTCATATATGGCACTTTTACCCTTTCAGTTCTTTCTGTAAGCCAGCGAATCAACATGGAACTAGTCAACATGTCCCCCTTACGCTAACGCTGTTTTGGTTCACTTGATGTAAAGACTTCCGACAGAAGCAGTGTAGTTTATGCTACGTACAATACTCCCAAAGGCCCTGTTACACTAAATAAAAGTACAACTTCACTAAGGTAAAACGGGATAAGGATCTTAAATCTATGCTCCGTGAGAAAGGTCTTCTGTACTATTCACAGAATTCGGGGGGACATTTTAAGACCGTGCCCAACAGTCTGCTAAAGTGTTTTTGTGGTTCGGAAAAATTTATCCACTAAAAACCAAACTAATTTTAGAATCACTTGGAATACCTAAACAAACATCGTATTTTCTCACTGAATAGGTTTATTTGAGGTTTTCTGTATTGTTTACCTCCATATTTAGTAAACTTGAAGCTGTTCTGACGTAGGCCACCCTTCACGCCACAGTGATCTCAAAGAAAACATATTGCGAAACCAACTTGACCACCCAAGCCGCTTTATCTAACATGTTTATGTGTTTCAGTACGGTACGTTCAAGCGAGCTTGACCACTACAAAACCAACGCAATTCTTAGAATCGCTTGGAAATAACTATGGTTGCAACAATCTCTTTATCCCGGATGAAACATTACTTAAAGATAAATCTCTCAGTATGATCAATGACGAAGTAGAACTGAATTTTGTGATTAACATGTTACTTCTCCCTATGATATTCATACATTATCCAGCAAACCGGTAATGAGAGTACTCAAACTTATCAGGTAAAAGCTATTATCTTGATCTAACACCAAATCCTCGTAACTAATTCACAAAGAAATGTGTAACAACCAGAGGGGAGAATTGACCAATCAAATCTTAGGAGTTGAAAGGTTAATGCGCAATTTTTGACATTTGTGATGTGATCGGTTGCAATTGTTTTGTAGTTCCACTGACCATTCAGAAGATTCTTAGCGAGAATATTCATCACTTCTCCAGAATAGTTTCATGTTTAAAAGGTGCATAAATCTTGTAAGGTATTATGACGAGTCAATTCAAATATCTGAATGCGATGGTTACAAAAGTCAGACACAACTATTCGACCATCGCTGAGCACTGCAGTAGAGACAGGAAGATTAAATTCTCCTTTATTGTCTCCTTCTCATCCAAATTTTGTTATAAACTTTCCAGTAAGATCAAATACCTGAATTCTGTGATTATCTTCATCACAGACCATCAGGTATCCTGCCTTGTTAACTGACAAACAACTAGGTTCATTGAACTCCCCATCCCCCTCCCCTTTCTTTCCAAATTTGTACAAAAAAACTACCATTTCTATCAAACACTTTGATACAATGTTCCCGAAAGTCTGACACTACTATATTTTTCACACTGTATACAATGAACGAGAAAGCTTAAAGAACCCTCACCCCCGAATTTACTTAAATAATGGCCTTTAGGAGAAAAGACCTTGATTAATTTGTTGATTGAATCAGCAATAATTATATTTCCGTCATTCTATATAGATAACCCGTGAGGATTCAACAGCTGGTGATCAAGATTTCCATAACCACCAAACTGGCTCAGGTACTCACCCTGCTCACTGAACAATTGGGCACGGTTGTTATTATTGTCCACCACTACGATGTTATTGTTTTTCTCAAAAGCTATCCCAGGAGGCCAGTTTAACTCTCCCTCTTTATCACCTATGATACCTAAAGATCTTAAGTAAGATCCATCGCAACTGAATACCTGAACTCTGTGGCTATTCACCTCAGTCACTGCAATTTCATTACGTTCATTCACTGCCAATCCCCAGGGATTCCTTAACATTCCAGGACATGAACCTTGTTGTTCAAAAGATAACACGGGTCTGAATTGTCTGGGTGAAACTTGAACCGGGAAGGGACTACCTTGAGCTTCTTCTTTGTTCACTTTGATTACTGCCTGGCATTTTCCGGTTTCTTTGGCGAAATAGCTCACTTTGTAGCTTCCATCTTTCACTTGCATTTCTTCCGTGCAGTCATGGCCTTGCTGGCTTTTTGTTTACACAGTTACTCGGTCACGCTTTTCGTAACATTGTTGTCCTATGGCATTTTTTGTTGTTACAACAAAGTTTGCTTCAATTCCAACGATCGCTTCGGAGAGTCCTTTTCCTTCAGCAGTTGACAATCAAGATCTATCTACCTGCATTAGAATGTTCTTGGCAGGCCACTTGGTGCTGTGTTTGTCCCCAAGCATCTTCGAGCCCATGTTCACTTGCTGGTTAAAAAAGGTCGTGAAGGGCCAAACCTTAATGAGAATCACAGAGAACATGGTTGTAGTTTAGTAAGAACAAGAAGGTTTAAGTAATAAAGCAGTTTTCAATTGTGTCATAAGTAATCCAGGATTGCATTAATTTTGCTTTACTCTTCTCTGTGATTGGTACAAAAATTGGCACAACTCAACCAATCGGATGCAAAACTAAAACCAATCACGACTTGTTCGCCCGCGTTTTTCCGCGCTTTAGACGGTTTGCCTTTTTTTACTTTGATTTCTTATTGGCTGACCATTCAGGAAGTTTTCTCGTTCTTCGATCTCCCCAAAGCTCACATTTCCCTTTCGCTAACTTTGGTGCTGCATTTACAAATCTGGTCACTTGCGTCAACCCGCGCTTCCGACTGTTTTGTGAAAACGAAACGAAATAAACAAACAAACCAATGAAAACCAAGACAGCTGTACACTCACGTTTTCCAACATCTGCCCATAAAGTTAATCCACTGCTCCCTCTGCTACATTCCCTCAACAAGACCAGAACCCTGACACCTAGAAGAACGCAACTAACAAACAAAAAATATTAGTAAATACATCAATACATCGGCCACATCATGAGGAAAGAACCAAATAATGACTGCAGAACTGCATTGACCTGGACCCCAGGAGGACGGCGAAAACAGGGCAGACCAAAGACAACATGAAGGAAGACAGCAGAGAAAGAAAGGGAAAAAGCTGGATGGAACAGCCGGAGTGAGGTACAAATCGCAGCGGCTGACAGAGCTGGTTTGAGGGAATGTGTTGAGGCCTTACGTGGCACATGGCATGAAGGAGATAGGCGAAGAAGGTGACATCAATACATCTACTCTCTCCGGATTTCACGAAGAATCGAGTCCCAGATCTCAAGATGTCACGGGGTATCGAATTCCAGATCTTTGGATTTAGAAAGGAATCGAGTCCCAGATCTTCGGATTTCAAAAGGAATCTAGTTCCAGAACTTCGGATTTCACGAGGTCACCCTGATCTTCGGGTTTTGAGCTCGAATGGTCAAAGAAACGCGAAATCTAAGGATTTCGATTTCTAAGATCTAGAACTCGATTCCTTGAGCGGGACTCGGATGTTCTTGGTTAATCCTCCGCGTTCGTGAGCAACAAATAACATTGTTCTTTATTAAAATGAATACGAAACTAAAGATTTTAGCATTAACCTACCCTTCCACATCCACAACACTTGTAACAGCACTTGTATTCCACAGCCATGCAATCATGACACGGCTGGGAATAAAGGAGAAATGAAACCACATGAATACAAGATCAGAGTAAAACCAAACTTATTTGATAACAAATTGTCCATGCTGAATAATCTAACAGTGACAAACCTCTTCTATATTTAATCCTGGGGCCCAAAAAGTTAAATTCATCAGAGATGGGACTTCAAGTTTTGTAGTCAAGCACCGCTATTGGCTCCCTATTTTTTTTATATTGATTACCAGGCATGTGATCAAGATGGCTGGATATTTGTCAAGTTCCTTTTTGGATTTCACGCACAGCCCGCTTAAAACGTGTAATATTGTACCTTTTTTTACCTTCCCTTTTAGCGCGAATCATCCGAATTCAATTCATCTTTGGAGGAGGGGGGGAGGATGGGGCTAACTATACGATAAGTTGTATTCTTTGCCTTTGCACCTTAACATCAGCATATTGTTCTTCGTAGGTTTCCTAAGGTCCTGACGAGGGGATCTGTTTAACAATCAAGAGCTTCACTAGTTGGTGATCATTTCCTTTATTCTCCTGACCTTACTGTGTGATTCAGGGTTGATATTTTAAGGAGAAATAAGATGTTAGTCACTCTAAGGGGTAAAAAGGTTAAAAAAGGGCCAATTGTAACGTAACGAAAAAAACATGTACATACCTTGATGTTGGTGGTGTGAGGAACTTCAATACTGGTTGTAAAGTCATTACACAACTGAGGGAGATGCTCCATGGAGGTGGGGCAGGCCCATTAATAGAACTGTCTATTGGCTGACCTAAAATTTAAAGATTTCATTCGTTTTTTCGTTTATTTGCGTAAATCAGACAGGCTGGCCTTGTCTAACATTCCACCTGGTTCGAATGGGGTGCCTGTGTAACAAGGCCAGAACACAACTCCAGGAGTTACCTCTTCTACTCTTTGTGAGAAGTATGTGGGTTCTCTAATGTCCCAAACTAACCAGCACAGAGAAGACGCAGCTGGAGACAGAGCCTACGGTTTATCGTCTTTATCCGAGAAGACTAGATTGTCTAACCATTTCCGAAAGTATTCGCAATTATTGTAATACATTCTCCTCAGTCACTAGAGACCCTAAGTGCATGTTCATCTGGACTAGGGCTTTTATTCATGTTGTTAAAACAACATGAATTAAAATTAATCTTTTTTCTTCTATTTTGGAGCTGGATTTCTTGGAGGAGTACCTCTGTATCTCTGCGATCTGGAACAATTTCCAGAAAAGTATGCAACAATAATTCTACATGTAAAAAGGAGAGTTATTGAAACTAAAAGAAATTCTACGCTGCCAATAGGACTATAATGACATTACTAAGTTAGTCAGTACCTTGTTGAGATTCAAATTTTCACTCAGTCTTTTGCAATTCACAGAAACTTTCCAGAGAGTACTGCAATAGTAAAATTCAATGAAAAGAAACTTTAAAAAAATGCAACATGTTAATATCTGTATGTGAATGACAATGTTAATCTTTTTATTGATTCCTTCTTGAGGAAAAAAAAAAGCAAAATTAAGATTTATCCTCTAACTCCCATGATCTGATTGAACTCTGGGCAACTGAAAATAAATAATAAATAATTAGATAATAATAATTAATCTTATATATTATTATTTTTTATTACATGATAATAATTAACCTCATTTATTATAATTAGCAGGGAGTAGGACTTGAACCCAGGACCACCAGAATACAAGTCCAGGGCCCTGGGCACCACTCTGCCACACTGCCTCCTTCAAAACTAAAGTTGTCACAATGTTAAGTTTTGTAAATGAAAGAAAAAAATCTGTGGAATAAATAGCAGACAAAGGCCACCCATCACTAACTTGAACAGAATAAAGCAAATCAAAAATAAAATCAAAAATCATTGTGGATTAAATTAGGGTGAAAATAGAACATCACTTACTCTATTTCAACATTGCATTCCTTATGTTGCTTTCTGTTCAGATCGTATTCCTCTGGTAGAATTGAATTTCCAGCCTGTGAAAGTTTGTAATTCCAAGGGGCAAACTGAAGGTTCAGAAAGTTAGAAGAGTGCAAATTAAATTTATTCAGGGCTGTTATAAAACTACAGTCCAACTTATACTGTACACTGGATAGTCAGAACAAAATAAAGATAATTGATGAAGCCAATGTTTGATTCACTCAGCAACACTCAGTCAGCAACGACTTAAACCTTTGCACCCTAATATCAGTATGCATATTCTCCATACTGTTCTTCATACATTTCTTCGGGTGCAAACAAGGAGAATTTGTTTAAAAATCAAGAGCTTGTTTAGTTGGTGATCATTTCCTTTATTCTCCTGAACTCAATGTGTGATTCAAAGGGGACAGTGTAAGGAGATATTAGATGTTAGTCACTCTTAGAGGGGAAAGAGTAAATTACCCACAATGTTTGTCAAGGCAAAAATAATAACAAAAAAATTTTCTAAACACTACGTTCTATTGTCTGTGCCATGTTGAGTACTACAGTCAGTTCATTTACGTTTTGTTATATCCGGGTATCCATGGATATTGCAGGCTTGGCTGCTAAGCCCAAGGACGTTTTAGATACATTGGATTTGCCTACTTTCGGTGTAAACTCTTCTTGTATATTTGAGTCTGTTCCATTACAGTTAAAGACTTTGCGACGCTACATTTTTCAACAAAACTTGCCTACCTCAAACCACCTCCAAATGCTGCCCCAACAGCCATTTTACACCACCTAGAAAAGATGTTATACAGAACACCAGTTGAGGCTGTTATACATGTTCAAAGCAAAAAGTTGTGGTAAATTCATTGACCTGATTAATAGTCCACTTTTAGTGAAAAACTTTCATCACAGAAAAAATAGAATTATGACTTTTTATTCTAAGAAAAGAAGTTTTACAAACTATAGGTATTGTTCTTCTTCATGGCCTCTGTTGAGGAAAAAATGTTGTACATGTCTACGGGCTGTTTAAATTTTGTGTATGTGGGGGAAATATTACCTTTCCTTTAACCCTTTAACTTCTATGAGTGACCAAGGCAGAATTTCTCCTTACAATATCAATATGATATCAAGCAGACAAGTGACGAGAATAAAGAAAAATATCATTAGGGGATTAATAGTTGATCCAATTCCAAATTCTCAAAACTAACATGAGAATTGTACAGCAAGTAGTGAAGAGAATTACCAATGAAATCTTGGGAGTTTACAGGTTAACAGAAGTATTCATTTTGGAACAAAATTTTTTCAAATTGAAGCAGTGTTGTGTTACTTTATGGTATTCATGATAATTATGTGGATATTAACATATTTGTGGCACTTTTATAACCAAGGCTCTTTGAAATATGTAAAAAGTCAGTCCTACCCTAAATTAAAATATGTTTTCATGAATTTTTCCATCCATCTTTATCAAGATGCACATCATTCTGTCTAAAGAACAAAACATGGAGGACTCATTTTATTTCAGAATTGTTAAGGTCAGGAGAATTACGGAAATGATCATTAACTAAAGAAGCTCTTCATTATTAAACAAATTCTCCTTATCAGCACCTTAGGAAATGTGTAGAGAACAGTATGGAGAATATGCACAGTGATGTTAGGGTGTAAAGGGGGGAAATGAGGAATGGAGAGGAAGGAATAAAAACGTCCCAATTTTTGTGCCCTGCTCAGCTGCCATTCCAACCTTGGACAACCTTTTCCTGTCCCTTGCGATAAAATATGCAGATTTATGATTAAGAAAAAACATTTTAATTTGCACTCTTTTTCATCTTCCCACCTTTAAAAAAGACTCAGCCTCCTGCCATTTATTCTCAGTCCTCTTACATCCTCCCTCCCCCCCAACTCTCCTGGCCCTGGTTGCTTGAAGAGTAGGTAACACTATCCACTGGATGAATCACTATCTGCTTCATAGCGCTGTACATTTTGTTAACACTTACACCCTGGGTAGCAATTTATCCATTGGATAGTGTTATCTACCCTTTAAACAGCTAGGCTCTGGGCTTGGCCCTTCTGTTCCTCTTTACCCTCTTTATCCTCTTTACCCTCCCCCCCCCTCAACTCTCCTGGCCCTGGTTGCTTGAAGAGTAGGTAACACTATTCACTGGATGAATCACTATCTGCTTCATAGCGCTGTACATTTTGTTAACACTTACACCCTGGGTAGCGATTTATCCATTGGATAGTGTTATCTACCCTTTAAACAGCTAGGCTCTGGGCTTGGCTTCTGTTCCTCTTTACCCTCTTTATCCTCTTTACCCTCCCCCCCCCCACCCCACTCTCCTGGCCCTGGTTGCTTGAAGAGTAGGTAACACTATTCACTGGATGAATCACTATCTGCTTCATAGCGCTGTACATTTTGTTAACACTTACACCCTGGGTAGTGATTTATCCATTGGATAGTGTTATCTACCCTTTAAACAGCTAGGCTCTGGGCGTGGCCCTTCTGTTCCTCTTTACCCATAAGGAGACTGGTCATCACACAACAAATTAATTTTCTGACATCCTGGCCGTGAATTAACAAAAATGCAAAACAGCTTGAGTAAATCATACCAACAAGAAAGAAAAAACACTAAAAAAATTAACAGCGGTAAAAGTGGTTACTTTTCAACTTAAATCAAGGATATCAAGCTTCAGGGACTGACGAAGTCCTCCAGAAAGTATACCGCTAGTGTGTTTCCTAAGTGCACGACGATAAGCAGATCTTATGTGTTGACAATATTTTCCTTTTTTTACATCTGCCAAACCTTTCTTTGTAGAATGATTCCTTCAATCTCTTCCAAAGTGTACATTTTCAAAGATCTTCGTCACCTTTCACAGATGTCTTCCTTCTTAGATATTGTCCTCACGGTTTTTTTATCGTCAGAAAATGTACCAGGTAATTTTCAAGCATTATTCACTGTACATCTTGGAATCAAGCGAAAAAACAAGAATTGGAAAGAATACTGGACATCATTAAATATACCTATTAAGTATTCACTGCAAGTTAATCAAGGCATTAAAAAAAATTACCTTCAAAATTTTTAGATGCTTTTTTTATGCTCATCACTCTGTCTATAGAACAAAACATATTAAATAACTCATCATTGAATTTAAATATATGAAAACCATATGTATCTACTTCAGTTTCATGAAGTGTCATTTCATCCCAGAATTGCTACCAAATAAATATATTATCAGCAGATCATTATTGATGAAATGACTGAGATTCAGTGTGCTATGAGTAATGTCAGCAACCTACATCAATTTATTGTATTGAGAAACCCAAACTGATTTAGAAAATCATTAGATCTCACAGTCCATTATTTCATCGCATCACAGTATCCTTCTCCATAAGAATAATCCAGAAGAATAATCCACCAGAATTATCCAGCAGAATAATCCACCAGGGAAATCCAGCAGAAGAATCCTGCAGAATTATCCAGCAGATTTATTCTGACAATGGAGTGAACTTTTAAAACAAACCTTTGCATTTGAATGATCTGCTAATTTCTTTGTATTCCTTTTCACTCTCTATGTAATCAATGGGGGAGGGAGTCTAGGGAAAGGGGGGGGGGGGAAGACATGACATGAGTAATGGTCTCTATAGGTACCCACCTGACTTCAAATGACGCTTCTACTCTCTGCCAACCAGTTTCTTCTTCAGATTCACCATTCTCCAACATCCTACTAGTAAATTTACAAAAGTGCCTTCATAACATAATTAAAGCAAAGCATGCGCTCTGATTGGTTTATACAGCATCTACTATTTGCCTATGGGCACATGCTGCTGACGTGAGCAAATACTAAGACCACAGGCGCCCCAAGCTCTCTTTGAAAACCACACAAGGAACACAATTTACTTATCTATAAGGATTTGTATGGGATTTTCTACAAGATATCCACAGAGATAGTTAAAAGTGAAAATATTAAATAAAAATGGCTTACCTTGTTCCATACGTATGTTGCTTGCTCCTGGTGTCGTTATTTTACCGATTTCACTTGATTTAAGCAGTTTTTTTTAATCCTGGCTTTCTATGTGGAATCACTCTGTCTATCACTTTGTCTATATCCTTATATATATGCAAATTGTATTCCTTGTGTGGTTCTCAAAGAGAGCTTGGGCCAACTGTGCTAAGACTATTTTCCGCGCACGCTTTTTTTTTTTATCCCGTAAGATTTGTTAAATAAAAGGGAACTCTTGTTACAATATATCAATGTTATGTTATAAAACAAATGGTGAACGCCATAGCGAGCACTATTGAGTTATGGATGCACTTGGGAGGTTTGCTAAGCGCTCAAGTAGCTAGAGTCGCACGAGACGATAGCCTCGTGTGACTCTTAGCTTCTTTCATCCTTAGCAACCTCCCGCGTGCATCCACAACTCACTATAGTTCACCACTAAATTTTCTCCGGTTCTTATTGGTTTAAATCGATCACGTGACGCGATAGTGTTCATCCGTGGAGAGACACTATCAGCCCATAGTGCCCGCCCGCAGAAAATACCCGGATGGATAGTGCCTGTCCGCGTAAAATACCTGGATTGGTAGTACTCATCTGTGAAAAGTTTTGAATAGTTTGACAGGCGTGAAGTTAGGCAGATCGGATAAATAGTGACTTTTCAATTCTGACAGGTATAATGTATTATTTAGCCAATGTACGGTTGCGAATTATTGACATTTGTGACAAGCTGTAGGCGCGGAAGAAAATTTACTGGTGAACAATAAAAACAATAGAGTGTTTATGTCTCGGAACTATCGGTCTGATAGTTGCCCCTTGGAAATTTGAATTGGAAATATTTGTTTTAAGAACATCAAATTTCCGCAGGGCAACTATCACACCGATAGTTCCGAGACATAAACACTCTATTGTTTAAATAGTACACGCTATGGCATTCACCATTTGTTAATTGAGCTTGACTAATATCTACCAAAAGTGAAGGAAAATACTCAAAAATTAAACAACGGTGAAAGTGGTTACTTTTCGACTTAAATCAAGGATGTCAAGCTTTCAGGGGCTAATTAAAGCAGTCCTCCAGAAAACATACAGCTGGCGTGTTTTCTAAGTGCAAGACAATAATGGTAGATCTTGTGTTCAGAATATTTTACATTTTTTTTTTTTTACATTTTTCAAACCTTTCTTTGTAGAAGGATTCCTTCAATCTCTCCAAGAGTGTACGTTTTGAAAGATCTTCGTCACCTTTTACAGACATCTTGGTTCTTTAATATTGTCCTCACATGTAATTGTAGTCAGGAAATGTACCAGGTAATTTTCCAGCATCGTTAACTGTACATCTTAGAATCAGGCAAAAAAGCAGCAATTTGAAAGAACACTGTCATTAAATATACCCAAGTATTCACTGCAAGTTAATCAAGGGCAAGACATTCAAAAAATTAGCTTCAAAATTTATCACTGTCAGAGGAAGCCATCTTGGCCGAAAAATGCAGGGAACTGAGACCGAACCTGAATCCCTAGTGCCAGTCCCTGAGTGGCCCACCGTATTTACTCATGGCGCTTGCCTCAAAAGCGGCGTTTATTTTAAGGGGCGCTATTCCAAAACTTGACGCGACGCCGGAATGTCTTCTTAAAATTTTTCCAAAAAGTTTTCCAAAACATTTCTTGTCCGCCAAGAGCCTAACAAGGAATTTTTTTGATCTGGCATAGCCTACTTGAAGTAGCACCTTCCCCCTAGGGTACTACCACGGGAAGATAAACTTCTCAGAATTCTCAGAAATCTTGCACGTCAAATAGGCCTCTAGGCATCAAATGTGATTGGTCAATATTTACAGCATTCCACGAATTTTAGAGATTGTGCATTAAACTAAGTGTAATCTGTCAGTCAGCCCAATCAATAACCTCGTTTAGGTCAATGATTACACAGTTTTCAAAACTTTTGTTTGATATCAAGTTTAATATCATAGGTGACAAATTACTCCTTAATTTTGGCGCGAAATTTCAGCGTTAATTTTTAATTTCAGATGTGAAATTACAAAATTGCCATGGTAACATCTCTTGTATCTCGATCAGAGCCAAGATGGCGTCGAGATTTAAGACGGTGACCCTTGAAGAAGTTACGAACTTAAAAGAAGCGGCCGATAATTTATTAACAGGCACGAAGAATTCGAAAGGTGTTTTTTGTGAAGAAACTCAGAAAATTACGAACTTTAACAATAATGTATGCTTTAAACGAAAACCATATTCCTTTTCATGTTCTCGGTTTTCGATAGAATAAACCAGTAAAAACAATTACGATTGTGAACGTAATTTGTCACCCACGATATTAAAAGGTAATCAAATGGTTTTCTTGTGAAATTAGGCAATAACTTCATTTGCGTTTTGTCAAAATTCTGTTAATTTCCCTCGCCTAAAGGCTCGGGAAATTATCAGAATTTTGAAAAAACGCGCGTGAAATTATTTCCTAATTTCACTCGTCGCCATTTGATTACACATACAAATATGATGACAAGGAGTTTGACTAATGGTCGTGGGTCGTGAGTACAAAACGTGGGTCGTGGGTGTAAGTCGTGGGTCGTGGGTGTGGGTAGTACTTAATAATTAATGGTTAATAGCTCATATTTAATAATATTGATATACTTCTAATAATTAATTACTGTTATTATTGTAGGGGAGAAGGGTTTATTCGGAATCCGGCTGACCGACGAGCCTACCGAGTAGTAATTCTTGGGTGAAACAGGTTCTTGACAGTGAAAATAAATAACCATTACTATACCTTGCTTAATTAGATGGCTTTTTTCAGGGCATCTTCTTCGCTGTCCTGCTGGTAAGCTCGCATCCAGGTTTGGCTGTCATCTGGAGCATTCTGATCTCCCGATAAAACTCCGGCGTAAGTTCTTTTGGCTGACATAATTGACCAAATAAAGCGAAAACAGGAAAAGTTAACAGCGACTGCTTGAGAAAATCCGATCTTTGAACTATACAAAAAATCTGGGCACACAAAGTACGTACTACCTGAGGTACATGTGCCGTGACTGCGAGTAGCGTTACGCAAGTTTCTGTTTTCCGGTGATGACAGCTAGATGTCAAATTCGCCCGTTTTAACCTTGAGTCCTTTGATATATGAAAAGACTAGTGGGAGTAGCTGAGAGAAGAGAGAGAGAGAGTCGAAAAAAAAAAAAAAAAAAAGAATTGCGACAGCTAGGCTGAGTGCTGGGCTATTAAAACTGTTAAAATCAAGAAATTGTGAGTTTCTTTGTCGGCGAAAACCGATTCCCGACACATGTAATACTTCTCGACGAACAATGAAACGTATGTTTCTTGAGTACGTTTGATTTCGCAACTCTCCCGAGTTTGGTCTTTGTCAGATAAGAAATGAATCATTTAAACTATTAGAACCTCTTCATTTATTTATTTACTTATTTCAATAATCCTTCAGATCTAATTTATTTTATGATTTAGAAAACGACCTGGCTAGTTAATTGGAGGAAGAAAAATTTTAAGATTGTAATCGGTTCTTCATTTAATTTTATGTCACAGATGCCAGTTGCCGTGATCAATTTAACATAGTCCTGCGATTTCCATAGCTATTTCCTAGAATATTTCCGCCATGCTGAGATGGAAACCCTTTCCTGAAAAAAACAAAACAACAAACAGCAAAGTGAATAGACGGGTTTTTGACAATAGTAGAATTTTGTAATTGTATAATTAACTAATGTAATGAAATTTTGTAAATCCATCTGAAAATGTGTCAATAAAATGGTTATGATTGTTTTTAAATTTTGCTGTATAATAAGTGTTGAATAGAGGGATTCGAAACTTCCTGACTAATTTACGACCAAATTAACGGGAGACTCAATTTATTTGAAGGAAAGACTGAGATATTTTAAAAATTTCATTGAATAGCTAATTCCGGAGGTAATATTCCTACAGGATTCAAGCCAACGGGAGGTTTGTAACGCAATACGGTAATGCTCAATCTTAAAAGCTGATTGATAGCCCAAGAAGCTGGCGGGTTTGTGCGCGCATTGAAGCGTTTTAAGCAGAGAAGCCGCATGAAGTTTAATGCTCGAATTAGCTGCTCCGCCACCGTTATTTTTATCACTGGTCATGAAAAACTACCAACTAGGCCCGTTACCCGGAGGGATTTCCAGCGATGCTCAGTTTTTTTGGCAAATTGTCCAATTAATTCTCACACCCTAACTCTAACGAGATGCAGTTTTTGTTTTGCTGAAGCTCCTGTGAACAACGTTAAGTAATTAGTGGCGTTGTTGTTCAGTTTCCTGTTCAGTAAACTTTAAGGCAATGATTGTGACCTTTGTCGTCTCGGTTATCGCTTCTTAAAAGCAAAACTTTTATAATATGCCTGAGAGGACATGGGTAGAAGGTAAAAAAATCAACATCTGGAAAAAGAAACATATCGTGTGTAAGCAAAAGCCCATTTGAACGAGAAAATCAGTAGTAAAACGGCTTGATAAATATTCACGTCAGTAATATCATGGCTTTGTGATGCGTTCAGTTGTGTATGTAATTAAAGCATGATAACAAAACATCGTGTGGAGTCGGTGTTTCGTTACACCTTTGTTCAGTGCTGCGGTGTTAATAGTGAATTGTGGGTAAAACAGAGGAATAAGTGGAGAGGAATGGCAAGAAAAGGACTGGTGATGGATAGGAGGAAAAATCAAGGATTTGGCTCAAGAGCTTTTTTGTACAAGTCACGCTTATCCCAACACCTTCCAAAAAACTTTGATTGGTCGAAGCTATAATGAGGGTGAGCCTCTATTCTGACCCACTGACTCAAGTTATCTGATTGAAAACATGTCTATCTCAGGTGACAGCTACGTAATGAGCTTTGAATGTTTTAGGTCAGGCTAAACTTAACAATTCTCAGCAATCTTGCATGTTAAATATGTTTTCAGGCATCTCATGTAATTGGTCAAAATTAATATACCATCTCAACCACAAGACTGTTAAGTTGTTTAACAGATATTTGGCGTCACGATAGTTGCTAATTATACCGGGATTATCGATTGTAGTGTTGGTCCGCGAGTTTTTTTGCTCTGTATTCTAAAAGGAAAGTCCGCTCTACACAAAACAAAAGTGACAAAACTGAAAAAGAAAAAGATGAAATTCATGACAAGCAGTTCTGTTTTCCTCTTGCTCTGATGTACGAAATTCCAAACATGCGTGAAGGGACTGGTAACCAAAAATTAAAAAACCGCCAAAGAGCTCTCTAGAGATAGGAAAAAATCCATCGATAAGGACCACCATGGTCTTCTGACCAGTGACTAAAGAGTCAAGTCCCTGTCTCATTATCATTATAGTAAAACAGTGATACAAAACAGTACCTAAATTTAAATCAAATGGAGATACATGTACCGCGCGGGAGCATGGAGGCAAGAGTTAGTGAGGCAAAAAGGCACTGAGAGGGGTGGGGAGAGAATATGCTTGCACGTGACTTTCACTCGGCATAAGGACAACTAGTTCACATGTTTAGCTGTTGCGTGTGTTGCCCAAGATAAAATAAACCATCTCCATTTATCTACAAAAAACTTTTAAGATTAAGCTGCATAAGCCACTGATTATGTTAACCTATCAAAATAAAGGTCATACAGAGTCTATTCTTTTTTTAAAATCACGCTCTTCTTAAACACTTTCAATTAAGCTTCGCGACTGGCCGAGACCATACTGAAGCCACTCTTCCGCTGAAACCTGTCCGCCATCTGATTGAAAACAGGTCTGTCTGCAGCTGCACAGTGAGCATCAAAATGGTCAAAGTCGCGGTAACTTACACGATTGTCAGAAATCTCGCTTGTCAATTACCACATGTATTTCATCAGGCGCTCCCCCTACAAAACCGTCGGCTACGAAGACTAGTTAGTATTTTCAATGAAAAATGGCCTATTTATTTGAAAACTTAAGAGTTAGCACTACGATAGCGTCTAGTTGTTCTGGAAATCACGCTCTTCTTTAACACCTTCGCCATTGGTCGTGGCCATTCTGGAGACTCACTGAAAGTCAGCCAATCTTCCTAAAACCTGTCCACCATCTGATGAGAACATGTTTGTCTACCGAGGTCAAACCGTATAAAATTAGAAGTATTCTTAGAAATCTTGCATGTCAAATACGCCTTTAGGCATCGCATCTGATTCGTTAATATTTATAGCATTTCATTCGCAAGACAACAACTGTGTTATTAGGGGTGTTTAATACGTGCAGCAAAATCCTTCCTTTCAAGCCGCTAAACATGGATATCAAAACCTTACTTGACAATCTTCATGAAGAAGTTTCCTGTTCGGTGTGCATGACCACATTTACTGAACCAAAGCAGCTGCCATGTTTACACAGCTTCTGCCTTCACTGTTTAGAAGGAATTCAAAGAAACAGTGGCCGCCATGATGTCATAACATGTCCTGAGTGTCGCAAGGAGAGCCAAGTCCCTGGAGGAAACCTAAGAGATCTGCCAACCAACTTTCGCATCAACAGCTTACTAGATGTGTTGGCCATAAAGCAGTGCAGTTCTACTGGAGTCAAATGCTGAAACTGCGACAAAAGAAGAGTAAAAAGTTTCTACTGTTTTCAGTGCTGTACATTCTGGTGTGAAGAGTGTATCACTGTGCATAACTTACTCAAAGCAAATAAAGATCACCGAGCTCTTGCACTGAAAGATTTTGAAGATCAAGACATCGAGGATGTCTTGAAGCGACCAGCATTTTGTTCGCGACAAGGCCACGAAAAGAAAGAGCTGGAGTTCTTCTGTGTGAAATGTGAAGAAAGTGTTTGTTCTTCATGCGTTGTAACCGCTCACGATGGACATGTTAAAGTACTATTGGAAGAAGCGGCCAAGAAAAAAAAATCGATAGTCGTGTCCACGATTGAATCCAACAAAGCAAAAGTACAAAGGATGAGAAACAAAATCTTGAAACTTGACGAGAGTTGTCATGACATCGAAGCAAACGTTGCCAAAGTAAAAAGAAGCGCGCAACAGTTTGCAGAAAGCATGATCGCAGTTATTGAAGCCAAGAAACAGGAAATCTTTAGTGAAACGGATCATGAGGCGCAACAATCCCTGGAACGTTTGCGAATACAAAGGATCGAAATGGAACAGAAAGTCAAAATGATCGAAACAGCAGTCACAAAATTTGAAACGCTTTTAAAGCGAAGCACCAGCGCAGAGCTTGCAGAGTTAGATAAGGCAACAAACACAATCATCCCGAAAGAAGTCGACGATGAGCGCGAACAACTAGACTGTGACCTCGAAGGTCTGCGTCAATTAATCTTTGAGGAAAACGAAGCCTTAAAGGCAAAAACAATACAAGGAGGAATTGGCCGTGTATTTAGCTCTGAGTCCAAAGCGGATCAGTCGACTGCTAAAGGAAAAGGACTCACTGAAGCGATTATTGGAATTCAAGCGAACTTTGTTTTAACAACAAAAAATGCCAAAGGACAACAATGTTACGAAAACCGTGACCGAGTAACTACGGAAATAAAAAATCAGGAAGGCCATGACTGTGCAACAGAAGTGCGAGTGAAAGATAACCACGATGGTAGCTACAAAGTCAGCTATTTTGCCAAAGAAACCGGAAGATGTCAGGCAGTAGTCAAAGTGAATGAGAAAGAAGCTGGAGGCAGTCCTTTCTCGGTTGAAGTCCCACCAAGACAATTCAGACCCGTGTTATCTTTTGGACAAAAAGGTTCGTCTCCTGGAATGTTAAGCAATCCCTGGGTAGTGGCAGTGAATGAACGTGATGAAATTGCAGTGACTGACACAGGTAACCACAGGGTTCAGGTATTCAGTAGCGATGGAACTTACTTAAGATCTTTTGGTAGTAAAGGTGATAAACAGGGTGAGTTCAACTATCCTGCTGGGATAACTTTTGGTAAAAACAATAACATTATAGTGATGGACAGCGGTAACCACCGTGTTCAATTGTTCACACAGGATGAAATAACTAAATTAAGTTTCCTTAAAGGTAACTTAAAGGTTAACATTAGAAGTATTTAAGTCATCTTTAGGTGACATACGAAAGTTCTGAAATGTATCTTTAATTGAACTTTCCGAAGTCAATTAAAGTGTCCTTATGAACCATTTAGTTAACACTTTAAGGTCACATGAAAGCAAACCTAAATAACCATTTCATGAACACTTTAAGATCACATGAAAGCAAACCTAAATAACCATTTAATTGAATTTAGGAATCCTCTTAATTCTTGTAAAGTCAACTTTAGTCAACCAAAACTTCCACTTGTAAATGTATCTTAAAGGTTTCTTCAATCTTTTGTTTCCCTTTAAGTACTGCTTAAAGTTACAGGTTTTGTTGTAATTCATCTTTAGTTGTACTTTCTGATTCTCTTAAATTTCAAGTTTTGTTAACATTCATCATTAAGTGACCTTTAAGCGCCTCTAAAGGCTGCAGGTTTCACTTTCAACTGACTTTTGATTTGCTTAATCACACCCTCATTTATATCCCAATAACTTATGATATTTTGGGCAACCTTACAATTGATAGAAAAAGAAGCATCACACATTCAAGTAATAACAAAGTGTTTGAAATTGCAGTGATGAAATAGTTTCGTTCAAAACTCATTTGTTCCCCTGAGATAACATAAACCTACAATGAAGCTGAGGATATCCCAGTCGAGCCCCATACATAATTAAAAAAAGAGATGTCCAAATGTTTGAATTACTGATTGACATACTTTATTAAAATTGTTTCACTTTTGTCAATGTATAATATAATCTTCGTCAAGCAGGTAATAGAATATTTACCACTATAAAAGTATGACAAATACACAAATTATATAACTAGCTGTAGTAACAAACTACACAAAAAGCTATTGATTCACAAATTGTACTCTCAAATCCAGCTACTAAGAAATGTGATTTGAAATGATACTTGTCTAACAATAAAAAATATAAGTTCAACCTATCAATCTAAAATTCAGAAAAATTTTCTTAATCGACTTAAATTTGCAATAACTCTCAGTTATTTGCTACATTATTACAACTGTAATACTTATTAAATATGATCATATACCTTAATTTCTTTTAGTAAACAAGTATTAGAAAACAGTTCTCTTACTCTAAAATGCAGCTGAAACTTTGATATACAAAAATGATGTGTACATCTATATAGAAAAAAGTATCTCATGTGGAGGAAATTTATTAACATTGAAGAATTCACGATCACTTACTTAAGATGAGACCATAATTATTCAATGAAAAAGAAGCCTCATGCAGGCATGCAAAATAACCTCATTCTAGACTTGGCTTGATATTTTGTACATTTTCGATTTCATTGATTAGTAAAACAATTTTCTCACTGTATTATTGCCCACTCTGGAAAATTTTCAGTAGGTGGGCATCTCAGAAAAGGTTGCCCATAAACCCTGGATGGATTCTCTCTTTAGCTCTTGAAGTGAGCTTTTTCTTATAAGCCTTGTCAAGTTTCTTTTCAATTTTTTTCATTCTCCTACTTTCCCACTGAAGGTGATGCACAGAGTATTTTGTTACTTTTGAGGTATTTCCATCGTCATCCTCGTAGCAGCTTTCCTCACTGCTCATTGCCTCCATGACAAGAACCTCTGCTGCTCTCCCCTTTTCATGCTGGTTGGCCCAGTTGACCAGCTCCAGGGCTGTAGTTTGTCTCATTAACTTCTAAAAAAAATAAAAAAAATTAAACAGGCATGAGAAGGGTGTTATAGGACTTCAAATGAAAAATATGATCCAAATCACTAATTTCTCTTGATATATATATATGTGTGTACCCATTGTAAGAATGGAATTCTTAAGCATGTTATAATATAGGGTCTCTTTGTCCTTTTTTTTTTCCCATCAAATGGTGCATACAAACTATCATTTATTTCACATCACATTTTAATATTTTTCAAATTTATTTTACAAAGATTTTCTTGGGAGGCTCTAGATACAGACCAGAATACCTCACTTATTTAACAATTTCTCTAATAAGAACATAGTCCCTTAGATGTGTCTATATTCAAAGCCATCCAATTTTGAAGTGCCAAAATAAAGACATTCAATGGGAAATAGCTTCCCTCCCACTGATCAAGTGTACTTGAGGGTGTACTCAGTCTGGTAACATTGAACATCTGTCGGACCCCATCATTTGTGAACAGCAGGGTATATGAAAAGTAAAATGTTCAAAATAGTATCCTAGCCAATAAATACCTCTCTTTGGCGACCACTCTTCCAGGTTTTTTGTTTATGAGCCTCATAGTGGTTACCACTCTTCAGTTTCTGTGTTTTCACACATATTTGAAATATATTTGTAAAGCAGCTGTTTAAAGAAATGATTATGAAAATGCCATGAGAAGCTGATTGTAAAAAGATTCCCACATAAATTAATGACAATGTTCAAATTTATAATAATTTATGGCAGGCCACCTTAGAATATCTGCCAAGTTAGTATGTCCTTAGTGATTCATTGCTAAGGTGTAAAGTATGCTTTTTTGAGGATCTACACTGAAGTGTTTCAGATCTAGAGACAAGAAATAAACCCGAAAATTTCAGTTTGCAACATATTTAAATTTCTGTAACATTTGGGAAAGTTAATATGTAAGTTAGGAAAAACTATAAAATGCACCCCCCCCCCCTTGTCCTAAATTTGACCATGTAATGAAGGTGCTCATTAGAGGTTTCAGGGTATCTAACTGTGTTACTGAATGCTAGTTTTATGATGACATTTATGTTGAGGGGAAAGTGGTAAAAGACACAAATTGATGGTAGAGACTAAAAGCAGGGGTATCATTAAGGGCTGGGCAATAGACAAATTGACCAACTTTGAGCACAATTTTGCCTGGATGTTTTCAAGCCAAGGCCTTCAATAAAACTCAAGTTGTTATAAAGGAGATATGCATCAATATGCTTGAGTGCAAAATCCTTATGCTCACCCACAAAATGTAATGACACCCCAGTAAAAGTGAAATGCATGTGCTATGATTATTGGTAGCTACCTTCTATGACTTCTTTTGTCCAAGGACACTTTTCAGGTCCTCCTTGTTGATGTATTGCCTGCTCTATTGTCCACTCAAAAAGGATGTTGTTGCTGTCAGAATTTATTCTAAGACAAAAACAAATACAATTAAGCCTGGTATTCTGTAGTAACAACATTAACACTAAGACAAAAGTACAGTCAAACCTCGATTATCCGGACCTGTTGGGACTTAGGTAATCAGTCAGGATAATCGAAAATATGAATATTAATGAGACAATAATGTAAACAAAAGAAATGAAGATAAAAATCTGCTTCGATGACTCTCCGAGTGCTCGATCTTTTGAAAGCGGAGGAGGCAATGTTTTAAACGCACTTTTCCTGAATTTAGACATAATCTCTGAATTTTTTTACCCCATAAAGTTTGGAAGATCAAAGCTCATTAATAATCATGAAAAAAACGGGACCAGAGAAAAAGTCCGGATAATCGAAAGTCCGGATAATCGAGGTTCGACTGTAACCACCATAAGGTGTTCACATAACATCTCAATATTTCAAGCAGCAGCTTAGACTCGGATTTCCTCGCTCAATCAAGATAAAGTAAAATATCTCTGAATCTAAAAACATATTACTCACTCTTCGTCAAGATAGAAACCACTAAAGTCATCTTTTTTCAAAAGGAGTTTGTACATTCTCCTCACAGTTCTCTAAAAGAATGAAAAAAAATTCAACAATCGGTTTGTCAAGTATGTCCTATTTCTACTCTCACGCTTTTTAAAAACCCTGGTTGTTTGAAGGCTAGATGATGTAGAGCAATCGACACAAGCACAATTAAAAATTAACCTTACCCATCTATGTGAATAAAACAGGCAAGGTCAAAAGGGTCCAAGAGAAAAAATGATTAAATGAATTTTCATACTAGATAATTCTCGTTGAAACAAAAGGGAGGAAAAAAACTTTTCTGGTAGACCTGTTTATGGTAAAGGATTATCAAGTAAATGTAACCACATCTAATCATGTCAAATGATTACCGCCGAAATAATTAAGTTAATTATGCATATAATTCGCGCGCCAAACATCTACTCAACATAAAAGAAAATCTTCCACGAAACAGAACTGATTCAAGCAAATTATGAACACATATCACATTATTCATGCTTATCAGTTATGTTTTTTTACTCACTCGACAAGCCGGTGGAACTACTACCGTCGTTCGCCTTTGTCTTCTGTTTTGGCGCCGACGGACGTTGGCTGCATTATTATTATCAACAGTTTGAAGACGGCCCTCGATCCGCTGAAGCGCTTCAGAGTTTTCTTTGTTGCCGCGCTCTTGCTGCTGCCGAAGCTTTACATTTTCGCTCGCCAGAGCGTGATTGCTCCGGATCAACTCCTCCAGCAGCACAATGCAATCGTCGGACACTTTATTCCTTTTTTCGCCGCTGGAACCACATCATGGTTTTGATCGTGCAATCGTCTTTCCGCCATATTCTTTTCTTACTTGCTTTAACTACGAATTAACGGTAAAATAACCACACTACAAGTGCTTCTCTCGGATGCTTTGTGATGCTTTGTTAACAAAGTAGTCAAACGGAATATTGAGGTTCAAAAAAGCGCGCGAATTAATATTTCTAAAACCAAACAACGACCTCCTGTTGACATATTGCCTCGTTGTGATGTTTATCGTACTGTGCCTAGCTAACGCTGGCCAGTACAAATGAAGACTCGAGTGTAATTGGAAGCAAGGAAACAGAAAGGCGGGAAAACACGAACTACACGTTCGAACTTTACTTGTTCAAGTAAACAGCTTCATACCGATACCAAAGTTTCAAAAGGGTTAGTTAAAAATATATCTGAAAATCTAGCCGTGTGTAGGTCAAGGATATCTTGTAACAAAGGAAATTTACGTGTGATGCACGATCCTCGCAGTAGATAGCGCTAATTTAAGCAATAGCGAAAATAACACCTGAAAAAATGAGGCCTGTACGGGACTCGAACCACTGACCTCTGCGATACTAGTGCAGCGCTCTACCAATTGAGCTAACAAGCCAACTGGGAGCAGGCCGTTAAGTCGATTCGTAATAAACCCGTGAAAGTGATAAATCAGATACAATGAAATATATGAAGTTTATATATTTTGAACTGCGGTATTAGATACGTATGATGCACGATCCTCGCAGTAGATAGCGCTATTAGCTTAAATATTTGAAGCTGTTCACTGTTTCTTAGGTTCTGTATTTTTTTTTTCAGGGAGTGAGGAATCTGCTCTTTTCCTGCCAAGACTTTTTCCCACAAGGGCACTGAAAGCTTTCTCGATGGCACATCATAGGTTGGCAGATGATGAGATGGCACATATTGTCAGTCAGTGCTTTTGTTGTACTGCCAATGTGTATGTAAAATTGTCACCCTGTATGAATTGAAGCTTTGGACGAAGTCAACAGATTAATATGTATTTCTGTAAAATCAATACTGTCTGTCAGCTTCATAGGGAGATTTCCACAAATAACATTGTTTGTATATATGAAACAAAATTTACACTGATCCATGAAAATAAAAATTTCACAATACATATACAAAAAAAAAAAAAAAGAAAGAAAAAGACCAACTACAGAGAATAACCAAAAGTGCTAACCTCATTATAGTAATGCTTGATACAGACATTATTTTTTGTTGCCTTTATAGAGTGCTGGAAACACAAACTATTACGTATTCATTTTTATTGTTTGAATTATTTCTCTGAAATTCCCATTTATTGTGACAGTAACATGGGTGTAGAAAGCTTTCTCAATGGAATTTTGTAAGTTGGCAGGTGAAAAAGTGGCACATCTTGTAAATCAGTGCTTTCAAGTGACAGAAGTCTTTCTTTTACCCATTCTTTAATTGCATACCAATGCTTTTGATTAATAAAGCTATTTATTCAGTTTAATTGTAAATGACAGTTTCTTAGGATTTATTGTGACTTGATTTTTGGAGACATGAGCTATAGAACACATTATTTATATTGTAGACAATTTGTTCGGCCGAAGTCAAAATAATTTGTTAGTTTTGTGCAATATATGTTCGCAGTGTTTATGAAAATAAAATGTTATGTCTGTGGTAGGCAGAGGCCTGCCACTTTTGTTTGTCCGATTAGTTGTTTTAGTAAGGGTGGATTACATGAGCCGAGTTCACTGTTTGCTAGGATGGCATTATGTGGGCAGGCCAGCCTGACTCATGTAATCAGCCTCTAAGTGGATGATTGGCAGGCCTGTGGCCTGAATTATTATTTCCCTCGGATTTCTAGCAAAGGTAAATAGATCAATCACATTTAATTCCAGTTTCATTTACATTAGATTTTATTCTGAATACAGTTGAACCCAGTAAATGGGCCACCCTCAGGGAACTGGCAAATGGCCACTAAATAAGGGTTTTTATTTCTTTTTTTGTTAGATCCCAATGCAAATTTATAGCAAATGAACAGCTTTGCTCAATGAGCAAGGTAAATGTAAAGCAAATGTCAAATTTACGTCACACTTGCATGGAATTTTGTCAGGAACAAATACTTGAGTTTAGCTTCAGTTTATAGCTATTGCAAATTTAGTTCAAGCACACTTCTTTTTCAGCTTGAGGATAGTGTTTCAGAAGAAGACATTTCATTCCCAGCAGACAAGATGGATCACAGAAAGCTAATGGTATCATCTATAGGATAGTGAAAGAAAAACCATTGCAATCTGTGTCCCTTGCGAGGATTCGAACCTCCTGCAGTCAGCCTAGAGAAGGTGATCCCAGCTGTGAGGAGAGTTTCGTGCGCTCCTCTCAGTGCTTGTCTATTTTCGCGTCTCGAGGAGAGGTGCAGTGCAGATTGCCCATACTTTGTTCTTACCCTCTGGTACCTCGGCAATGATGTATCCGTATCGTTTTTATTTTTATGTTTTATGATTTTTTTATTTTCATTGATTGATACGAGCACTGAGCCGTTAAATAGGTCTCAAACCCGGAGGCTAGACAAGTCGGTTCTCGGCTGTAACCACCAGAGGACTGTGTCTGTGTTCAAGCGGGGATTTACTTTTCTCCGGCACCCTTGACATTCAAAGTCAAAGGAATACAAAAAGACTAAAGCCAGGTTGGAGAGTATCTGCTTTTTAACTGAACAACATTAAAAAATTATGGCATTTGCAGAACGGAATGGTGACTGTAGCTTAACTTGAGAGGGGCCACGAGAACTAATTGTTTATATCATATCAGTCAAAAATCAATTATCTCAGAAAAATTGCGCATCACCTTATCAGCTGGAAGACAAAAAAAAGTAAGAGCTGGGTCAATATTCATAAGGAACATCTGCTCTATCAGCTGGGCAGAGGAAGAAATTTGTGTGGACCTTTGTGATGATTCAAACCTCAATTTATTTAACATCGCTACCAAACGTTCTTATAGCAGAGCAGAAAGACAAACTTCTGGGTGGACGCATGTGAGGATTCAAACCTCAGGCTTTTTAATCAATATTCCTGGAAAGGAGAAAGATTGTAAGCCTTACATTTAATACGGAGAAAGAAATAAGCCACACGACAAAAGAAAACAAAGGCAAATAATATGAACCAGAAACATTACAAACTTGCCGCAATAGTCTACGAAGGTACTTTCTCAATGGGGCGTCCATGCCCACAGCCAGTAGACAACTCCGACCTCAAAAAATCTTCAGGGACTGAGTGCGAGGAAGTTTCAATGTTAATCGTCTCAAGCAACGTTCAATAGCGGTTATGTTCTCATGTAATAATTAAAGACGTAAAGATATATGTAGGTATGTATCAATACATACACATGACTTTTTTTATATTCAAATTAACTAACCTTCATAGTCAGATGAACTTGAAATTTCGTGAAATCACGGGAATTTGAAGTCGCCACGAAAGTATCAAAGTATCTGTTAATTTCTTTCCGCTTATGCCTTTCGAAAGTTGAACGTGATTCGAAGCCATTAAAGCGCGCGCAGAAAACATGTCCTTTCTTGTCATCGCACTCCATGCGCTCTTTAAAGGAGATGCAAAAATGAAACCGTCGCTTTCAATAAGATGTTTCGACCCCAGAAAGAATTGTGAGCTCACGTTGCTGCACGTAAAACAAAATTTGCTCTTCTGGCTCATCAGTGCAAGTGTTGGCTGATTTGTGATGAATTTTCTGTTGACAGTTCAGATTACAATGAGACTATCTTTAATGCATGAATTAAAGATGTCAGAACAGCTATACTCATTTAAATCTCACCTTAAAGTCAACTTAAATGTATTTTAATGAAACACCCTCTTTTGTGCCAAAAAAGAAACCACTTAAAGGATACTGAAAGATTTGCGCTACTAAAGTTAAACTTATGTTCAATTAAAGATTCATTAAAGGTTAGAGTTAGCTTTCGGATATTTCATTTGACAATTAAAGACGATTAAAGCTTTACTCAACCTTTAAGACTGCTTTAGATTTTGCCTAAAGGCACTGAAATAAGAACATTCGTCCTGTGTCAGTGAGCAGGGTGAGTACCTGAGCCAGTTGGGTGGTAAAGCAAATCTTGATCACCAGCTGGCTTATCCTCATGGATTATCTGTCGAGAACAATGGAAATATAATTATTGCTGATTCAAGCAACAAACTGATCAAGATGTTTTCTCCTGAAGGCCATTATTTAAATAAATTCGGGGGTGAGGGTTCTTTAACCTTTCCCTTTCACTGTATACAGTATGAAAAATATCTCATAGTGTCAGACTACTCTGAACATTGTATCAAAGTGTTTGATAGGAATGGTAATTTTTTGTACAGATTTGGAAAGAATGGGGAGGGGGATGGGGAGTTCAATAACCCTCATTGTTTATCAGTTAACAAGGCTGGACACCTGATGGTCTGTGATACATTTAATCACAGAGTTCAGGTATTTGATCTTAGTGGAAAGTTTATAACAAAATTTGGATCAAAAGGAAACATAAAAGGAGAATTTAAATGGCCTGTCTCTGCTGCAGTGCTCAGCGATGGTCGAATAGTTGTGTCTGACTTTCATAACCATCGCATTCAGATATTCGAATAGACTAACATCAGTAAGCCTTAAAAAATTTGAATTAATTTTATGCAACTTTTAAACATGAAACTACTCTGGACAAGTGATGTATGTTGTTAGTAACAATATTCTGAATGGTCAGTTGAACTACAAAACAACCAATCACATCACAAATTTCAGAGATTGCGCATTAGAACCCTTCAACTCTCAAGATCTGATTGGTCAATTCTCCCCTCTGGCTGCTACACGTTTGTTTGTGAATTAGTTACGAGAATTTGGAGTTAGATCAAAATAAGAACTTCTACCTGATAAGTTTTAGTATTCTCATTACCTGTTTCCTGGATAATGTATGGATATCATAGGAAGAAGTTACAGGTTAATTACTTCTGGGAGTTAAAGAGTTACACTAAGTGTGATCTGTCAGTCAGCCAAGTCAATAAGCTCTTTTAGGTCAGTAATTACACAAGTTTTAAAACTTTTGTTTTATAGCAAGTCTAACACGAAAACAAGAATGCAAAATTCAGTTGTACCAGATCATTAATTATGTTTAGAGGTACAGCTTCAAGTAATGTTACATCTAAGATAAAGCAATTGTACAGCCATAGATATTTGCTCGATTGTTTTCACCATACTGAGCTGGGAACCTATTCCTGAGTTAAACCAGCAGAGTGTTTAGACTGTTCTTTGACATTTAATTTGGTAAAATTTTGTTATTGCATATATAAATATGCAATATAAAATTGTAAATAATCGAAATATGAAAATATGTCAATAAAATAGTTGTGATTTTTAGTAAACTTTGCTGTATACTAAGTCTTTGATAAAAACAAAAGAGTGATTCGAAACTTTCCGACTGATTTACGAGAAATTTACTAGGAGAGGTTGCACATCCACCCGCTAAAATAATCTCATTCAAAAACTCTTTAATTTTTCATGAGCAGATTAGCCTATCACACGAGGCAAATCGATCACGTGTATGAACCTTTATGGCCGGTTTAGAATAATCATTCTTAAAAGCCCATAGAGGGTTTTGATTTCGGTTTCGGGGAAAATCGGGGTACAATTCATAAACAACTAAATCATCAATGAATAATTAATGAAAATATGATTACTATGATCACTAGAGATCTTTCACGTTAATTTTAATACCACATAATTCCCTAAAAGGCAGCATACAAAAACATTAACCGCAGTAAACAACAAAGTTTATTCTCCTGATAATTTCTTATTAGAACAGAAATTCGTTCTTTTACAATTTCCCATTGTTCACAAAATTAATTGTGCAGTTTTGAATACTCTCAACTTTAACTGTAAATCCTATTTCCTCTAAGTTGGCGTCTTGAATTCTTCTTGAACTTTGCCACTCGTCAAAAATTTTGTAAGCCCACTTTGTGGCATACTGAGTAGGCCTTGGAACACAACTATCTAAGTAATCTTTCTCTTCCTTCGCATTTTTTGGTTCTCGAAATACGCGTTTGGGCAGCATTTCAAGGAAAAGCTTTCTGAACGTTAACAGCAGTCGAACAAGGAGCACTTTTCCCCTCTGTATGTGATTAACTTTTAATGCATTCAAATCACGTTTACAAAAATCCCTAGAAAGGCACGGGTTTTTGAAGCTATTTAATGCATTCATATAACGTTTGGAAAATTCCCTAGAGAGGCACGAGTCTTTGAAGCTATTTAAAAAACTCGCAGAACGTGTTTTATCGAGTCTAAAAACACTGCTGCTCGTTTTTAAATAGTAAATAAATAGCTTTATTTACGAGCTGGAAGTAGTGTTTCACCCCTGAGAGATCCAAGCCAACCGGAAGTTCTTTCAGCGCACCCTTGAGAGTTTGTAACGCAACACGCTAATGCTAAATGCGCTTCCGACTGTTTCGTGAAAACCAAAATCCTTCCCAGAGATAAATAATGGCCAGTTTTTTTTTTTTTTTTGTAAAACGCGGCCATGCCCTAAACTTTGTTTCTTTTATAACTTCAAGTTCCGAAAGCATCACGTAGTTCGCGGTTACTGACTGCTCATTCGGAGAGCAGCTCTACAAAATACTGCAGCCGCAGCAGCACTTCTCTAGGGGTAGTCTGGAGCATACACTTTGTGATCATGACCGTAGACCCAGAGGCGACTTGATTGCTCCTTCCACTGGTAGGCAACTTCAGAGACGGCTACTGCTCGTAGCTGTTGGCGCTGAAAACAAAGACATGTCCATAGCTAATTAGTGAGGCGCGAATGTTGGGACGCTAAGAAAAGTTGTACAAACCACACAGGGTGGACGGCAGCAGGAATCTTTCCTTTAAATAATTTACTACTGTTATTGCTGTTGTAAGCGTATTCCACGTGTATTTGCGATTTATTTTGCTGAGATGTGTTACTATTTGTTAACCCAAAGATGGTGGATTAGAGTTAATGATGTGACCTGATGTTTGTTCTCTTTTTATGGATTGGTCATTTACTTTGATATTACATGAGGGGTGAAATGAGAAACTTGTAACCCGGATGAAAAAGCACATGTTTTGGAGTAGAGAAGAAGGTTTTTTTTGGCTTTGTAAAAAACTGGCAGAGTTTCGGAATACATTGTGGTAAACAAGTTACAAATAATGTCGATTTGAAGTCTTGGCAACACCTGATTTATTAAATTTTCTGATTAAAGATCTATCTACCTGCATAAGAATGCTCTTGGCCGGCCACTTGGTGCTGTGTGCGTCTACCAGCCTCTTCGAGCCCATGTTTACTTGTTGGTCAAAAAAGGTCTTGATGGGCCACACCTTAATGAGAATAACAGAGAACATGGGTATAGTTTAGTAAGAACGAGAAGGCGAAAGAGATTCTTTATCTGAGATTCAGAGTTCAGATAAAGTCATGAATAATCCAGGATCGTATTAATTTTGCTTTACTCTTCTATGTGATTGGTACAAAAAAAAAAAAACTCGCACTACTCAACCAATCGGATGCAAAACTAAAACCAATCACGACCTGTTCGTCTGCATTTTCCCGCGCTTTAGGCGGTTTGCCTGTTTTTACTTTGATTTCTCATTGGCTCACGATTCAGGTAGTTTGCTCGTTCTTCAATCTCCCCAAAGCTCTTTCTCACATTTCCCTTTTGCTAACTTTGCTGTTGCTTTTACAAATCTGGTCACTTGCGTTTTCCCGCACTTTAGACAAATTTGTTGTTTTTATCTCAGGTTCCGATTGGCTGCTTGTGATATTTCCTTCATTCTGATTGGCTGTTATGATTACTTTGCTTTTGGTTTGAAAACTCAATCGAAAGCGCGCTATGTTTATGTCCGACGAAGAGTCTATTGGTAAGAAAAGAGAAAAACTCACCCCTGGTAGTTCTTGCTTAAATATTTCAGTTCCTTACGAATCAACGATGAGTTCAGCGGGCAACTAATCTGATTTTTCGACGAATCAAATTCCAGATCTTCGGATTTTAAAAGGAATCGAGTCCCAAACCTTCGCATTTCACGAGGTCTTCCTGATCTTCGGGTTTCGAGCTCGGATGGTCACCGGAACGCAAACCCTAGGAATTTCGAAATCTAAAATCTAGATTTCGATTCCTTGTGCGGGGACTCGGATGTTTTTGGTTTCCTCCACGTTCGTGACCAAACAAATAGCTTCGTTCGGCTTCATTAGAAAGAATATGGTTCAAAATATTTTAGCATCGCATATCAACGTACCCTTCCACGTCCACAACACTTGTCACAGCGCTTGTATCCCACAGCCATACAATCATGGCGCGGCTGGGAATAAAAGTAAGATGAAACAACATGAAAAGAAGGTCAGAGTAAAATCAAGCTCATTTAATAACGAATTGGTCCTTCGCTGAATAATGTGATGGTTAGAAACCTCTCTCACATTGACCCTGGGGGCATGTTGGCTTAAAATGTTAAATTTATTAAAGATTGACTCCAAGTTCTGCAGTCAAGCATCGCTATAGGCTCCCTATTTTTTGTATTGTTGACCAAGCTTGTGATCACGATGGTTGGATATTGGTCAAGTTCGTTTTGCGTTTCCCTGCATAGTCCCCTGAACAGGTGTATTGTTTTGCCTTTTTTCCTTCTCTTTTTGCGCGAATCATCCTAATTCAATTAATGTACATCATGGAGAAGAAGGAAAGGAAGGGGGTGGGGCTATATAATAAGTTGTATTCTTGAACCTTTGCACCCTAATATCAGTATGCATATTCTCCATACTGTTCTTCATACATTTGTTAAGGTGCTGACAAGGAGAATTTGTTTTAACAATCAAGAGCTTCTTTAGTTGGTGATCATTTCCTTTATTCTCCTGACCTCAATGTGTGATTCAGGGGAGGACAGTGTAAGGAGATATTAGATGTTAGTCACCCTTGGGGATGAAAGAGTAAATGACCCACAGTTTTTGACAAGGCAAAAATAATAATAAAAAAACTTTTATAAACACTTTGTTCTATTGTCTGTATCATGTTAAGTACTACAGTCAGTTCATTTTTTTTTCAACAAAACTTGCCAACCTTAAATCACCATCAAATGTTGCCCCAACAGTCATTTGATGCCTCCCAGAAAAGATGTTATGCAGAACACCTATTGAGGCTGTTATGTTCAAAACAAAATGTTATCATGTGGCAAATTAATTAACCTGATTGATAATCTGCTTTAAAAGTGACAAAATGTTTTCATTACTGATTTAATCGAATTATGACTTTTTATTCTGAGAAAAGAAATTTTACAAACTAAGTATTGTGTATGTACCAAATAGAGTGTTTTCAATCTCCACACTTACCTCCACTGGCCATAACATTCAGTGCATCGTGTCTGTTGCGATACGCCTCCAGTGCTACCATAAGAAAGCTATATTTAAATGTAAAAACAGTATAATTTATATATTTTTTCATTTTAACTAAACCTGAAACATTTTATTTCTTTAAATATTAGAATAGAACAATCTATTAGGGACCAGCTTGTGATTTTGATTATTTTTGTAATTTTGAATTTGTCTCAGGGGAGGTTGGGTGTGGGCGGTATAAGGTCTCTCTAATTAATTCAAGAAGATTCAAGTGAAGTGAGACCATTATAATCTCATATTTTCTTTGAAAATCAAATGAATATTGCTCTTAGAATTGTGATAATAATTATCAACAGAAAGGTCAAGTCTACTCTTGAACCCAATAACTTACACCATTAGAACTTAAAACTGTTTCTACTGCAAGAAGTGCCAATGAGTGCTACCATTTCCCCCCTGGATGGGATGCATGCAGGTAGACCCCTTCTAACAATTTTCTGCAACCTGTTTGAACTCTTGAGGTACACAGAGGTACATGATCTTTCCAAGGAACACACCACAATGGTTTGGTTTGGGTTGTAATTTAGACCTCTCAAATCTGAGTCCAATGAACTAACCACAAGTCTTCTGAATATCCAGTCTTGACTTTGGAAATTGTAGAAATAAAGAGTTTACTTGAGCCAAGTGGGCCTCCATAGCATTAAGCCACTAATAGTATTGCTACTCAAACCTGGAAGGGATGCCAGTCCATCCCAGATTAATTAACCTGCAGTATTTTGTCAGGCTTCCCTGACAGTTAGCCCCTACCCCTTTATTCTCCTGGGTGTAGAGAAGCACTGTAAAAGTAAAGCGTCTCTTTAATAATACAGCACAATCGCTTGGCCAAGTATCAAACTAATACCTCTCATTGCAGAGTCTAGTGTGTTGACTTTAAGGTCACTGCATCTCGCACACGACTCACCTGTAAGCACCCACAAAGGCACCAGCTCTCCATCCCCAGCGCCATCCATACTTAACAAATCCCACAACAACAGATGCATGATAGCAACGCTGAGCATGCATTACAGATTCATACACAGTCAACTGGTTGTGTCGTCGAAAGCTGTCATCTACAATTCGATAACCAAACCGACCACCAAAGACAAAGGCAAAAACAGTTGTTGTAAACATGACTGTTCTTATTATTTGTTCCATCTCTGGACAAAGTCCTTCTTCATAGCCTCTGTTGAGGAAAAAATGTTGTACAGGTCTCCAGGCTGTTTAAAATTTGTGTATGTGAGGCAAATATTACCTTTTCTTTAACCCTTGAACTCCAATGAGTGACCAAGACAGAATTTCTCCTTACAACATCAACATAAAGCAGACAAGCGGTGAGAATAAAGAAATGTGTCAGTTAGGGGACTTGATCCAATATCAAATTCTACAAAGCAACATCATCAGAATTGTATGGCGGAGGGTAAGGAGAATTACCCATGAGATCTTGGGAGTTAAAAGGTAAACAGAAGTGTTCATTGCAGAGCAAAGGTTTTTCAAAATATACCAGTGTAATATTGATCCAAAATATTCATTATTAACAATTACATGGATTTCAACACATTTGTGGCAGTTTTACTGCCAAGGCATTTTGAAATATGTAAAAAGTCAGTCCTACCTTAATTTAAAAAATGCTTTCAAGAATTTATGCCATCAATCTTTATCAAGATGGTCATCACTCTGTCTAAAGAACAAAACATAAATACAACTCATCAATGAATTTGAATATATGAAAATCATGTGTCTACTGCAGTTTCATGAAATGTATGAAGAGCTCACTTCATCTCAGAATTGCTACCAAATGAATGTATTTTCAGCATATCATTATTGATGAAAAGATTGACATTCTGTGCGTGCTATGAGTTGTTAGCGACCTACATTTTATTGAACTGAGAAACCGAAAACTAATTTATAAAATCAATAGATTTCAAAATCTATTATTCCATCTCATCACATCCTTCTCCAGTAGAATAATCCAAAATAGTGATACAGAAGAATAATCCAGAAGAACAATTCAGAGGAATAATCCAGAAGAATAATTCAGCAGAATAATCTAGAAGAATTATCCAGCAGAATAATCTGCCAGAATTATCCAGAAAAAGAATCCTGCAGAATTATCCAGCAGATTTATTCTAACAATGGAGTGAATTTTTTAAACAATCCCTTTTATTAGAAGGGCGATCCTAAAAGTCAGAACAGTGGAATGGCAGAATGGCAGAATGGTTGGAAAATTACCCCAAATTCTAAAACATGGAACAGCGGAAAATGACCCCAGGTGGGGGGGGGGGGGGGGCGGTAAAGGGGGAAACATGATATTAATGATGCTCTCTATCGTACCCACCTGATAATGCTTCTACTCTCTGCCAACCAGTTTCTTCTTCAGATTCACCCTTCTCCAACATTCTAGTAGTTAATTAAAAAAATGCCTTTAAGCTTGAGTAAAACATACCACAAAAAGAGAAAAACACTCAAAATTTGAACGGTGGTAAAAGTGTTACTTTTCGACTTAAATCAAGGATGTCAAGCTTTCAAGGGCAAATTAACGCAGTCTTCTAGAAAACATACCGCTAGCGTCTTTTCTAAGCTAACTGCACGACAACATGGTAGATCTTGTGGTGAGAACATTATACATTTTTTACACTTTTCAAACCTTTCTTTGTAGAAGGGTTCCTTCAATCTCTCCCATAGCGTACGTTTTGAAAGATCTTCGTCACCTTTTACAGACATCTTGCTTCTTAAATATTGTCCTCACGTGTTTTTGTAGTCAGGAAATGAACTAGGTAGTTTTCGAGCATTGTTAACTGTACATCTTGGAATCAGGCAAAAAAACAACAATTGGAAATAACACTCTCATTAAATAAACCTAAGTATTTATTTCACGGTTCAGGAAGCCATCTTGGCCGACAAATCTAGGAAACTGAGACCAAACCTAAACCCTAGTGCCAGTCCCTGAGTGGCCCACCGTATTTACTCTTAGCGCTTGCCTCTAATGCGGCATTTATTTCAAGGAGCGAGTATTCCAAAACTTGACGCGACTCCGAAATATCTTCTTGAAATTTTTGCGGTACATTTTTTATCCGGCAAGAACCTAACAAAGGTATTTTTTTGATCTGGCATAGCCTACTTGAAGTGGCACCCACCCCCTCCCCCGACACGTAAGTGGTGAACTTAGAGGAATTTCTTAGAAATCTTGCCTGTCAACTGTGATTGGTGAATATTTATAGCATTTCAGTCGGAAGACAACTCTGTTTTATTATTCTGTTTCATTATTCTGTTTTATTAATTTTATACTATACAAAGCGATAGCCCTCCCTTCAAACCGTCAGTCATGAATATCAAAACCTTGCTTGACAATCTTCATGAGGAAGTTTCCTGTTCTGTGTGTATGACCACATTTACTGAACCAAAACAGCTACCATGTCTGCACAGCTACTGCCTTCACTGTTTAGCAGGAATTCAACGAAACAGTGGCCGCCATGATGTTATTACATGTCCTGAGTGTCGCAAGGAGAGCCAAGTCCCTGGTGGAAACCTGAGAGATCTGCCAACCAACTTTCGCATCAACAGCTTACTAGATGTGTTGGCCATAAAGGAGTGCAGTTCTACCGGAGTCAAGTGCGCAAACTGCGACAAAAGAAGAGTGCAAAGTTTCTACTGTTTTCAGTGCTTTACATTCTGGTGTGAAGAGTGTATCACTGTGCATAACTTACTCAAAGCAAATAAAGATCACCGAACTCTTGCACTGAAAGATTTTGAAGATCAAGACATCGAGGATGTCTTGAAGCGACCAGCATTTTGTTCGCGACAAGGCCACGAAAAGAAAGAGCTCGAGTTCTTCTGTGTGAAATGTAAAGAAACCGTTTGCACTTCATGCGTTTTAACCTCTCACGATGGACATGTCAAGGTGCTCTTGGAAGAAGCAGCCAATGAAAAGAAATTACAAGTCATGTCCACGATTACGTCCAACAAAGCAAACGAACAGAGGATGAGAAACAAAATCTCTAAACTTTACGAGAGCTGTGATATCATCGAAGCAAAATGTACCCAAGTGAAAAGAAGCGCACAAAAGTTTGCAGAAAGCATGATCGCTGTTATCGAAGCCAAGAAACAGGAAATCTTTAATGAAGCGGATCATGAGGCGCAACAATCTCTAGAACGTTTGCGAATACAAAGGATCGAGATGGAACAGAAAGTCAAAATGATCGAAACAGCAATCACAAAAGCCGAAACGTTTTTAGAACGAAGCACAAACGCAGAGCTTACAAAGTTAGATGAGACAATAAACAAAATCATCCCGAAAGAAGGCGATGATGAACGTGAAGAAATAGACTGTGACCTCGAAGGTCTCCGTCAATTTATCTTCGAGGAAAAAAAAGCCTTAAAGGCGAAAACAATACATGAAGGGATCGGCCGTGTACTTACCTTTCGACCCAACGAGCTCGAGACCAAGGCGGATCAGTCAACTGCTGAGGGAAAAGGACTCACTGAAGCGATTGTTGGGATTGAAGCGACCTTCGTTTTAACAAAAAATGCTAAAGGGCAACAACGTTGCGAAAAGCGTGACCGAGTAACTGTGGAAACAAAAAATCAGCAGGGCCATGGCTGTGCAACAGAAGTGCGAGTAAAAGATAACAACGATGAAAGTTTCAAAGTCGGCTATTTTGTAAAAGAAACCGAAAGATTCTCGGCGATAGTCAAGGTGAACGAAGAAGAAGCTCGAGACAGTCCTTTCTCGGTGCAAGTTTCACCCAGACAATTCAGACCCGTGCTATCTTTTGGAAAGAGAGGTTCGTCTCTTGGAATGTTAACCGTTCCCTGTGGAGTGGCAGTGAATGAACGTAATGAAATTGCAGTGGCTGACTCAGGTAACCACAGGGTTCAGGTATTCAGTAGTGATGGAACTTGCATAAGATATTTTGGTAGCAAAGGTGATAAACAGGGAGAGTTCAACTGGCCTACTGGGATAGCTTTTGGTAAAAACAATAACATTATAGTGGTGGACAGCGGTAACCACCGTGTTCAATTGTTCAGTGAGCAGGGTGAGTACCTGAGCCAGTTTGATAGTAAAGGAAATCTTGATCACCAGCTGTTTAATCCTCACGGCTTATCCGTAGAGAACGACGGAAATATAATTATTGCTGATTCAAACAACAAATTAATCAAGATCTTTTCTCCTAGAGGCCATTATTTAAAAAAATTCGGGGGAGAGGGTTCTTTAACCTATCCCTTTCACTGCATACAGTATGAAAACTATTTCGTAGTGTCAGACTCCTATGAACATTGCATCAAAGTGTTTGATAGAAATGGTACTTTTCTGTACAAATTTGGAAAGAAGGGGGAGGGGGATGGGGAGTTCAACACACCTGGTTGTTTGTCAGTTAACAAGGCAGGACACCTGATGGTCTGTGACAGATCTAATCACAGAGTTCAGGTATTTGATCTTAGTGGAAAGTTTATAACAAAATTTGGATCAAAAGGAAAGAATAAAGGAGAATTTGATGTTCCTCACTCTACTGCAGTGCTCAGCGATGGTCGAATAGTTATGTCTGATTATAATAACAATCGCATTCAGATATTTGAATAGACTTAACATCACTATGCCTTACAAGATTTTAATTGACTTTATGCAATTGTTAAACATGAAACTGCTTTCGACAAGTGATGTATATTATCAGTAAGAATCTTCTGAATGGTCAATGAAACTACAAAACAACCGATCGCATTACGAATTTCAGAGATTGTGCATAAACTAAGTGTGATCTGTCAGTCAGCCTTGTCAATAAGCTCTTTAAGGTCAATGATAAAAGAGGTTTTAAAACTTTCGTTTGATATCAAGTTTAATAGGATTGCAAGGCTACAAAATTCAGTTCTAACTCCACATTAATTATACAAAGATTTATTAACTTCAAGTAATGGTACATCCAAGATAAATAGTTTGTTTCAGCCATAGTGTTTTCCTAAACTATTTCCCAAATTATTTCCGATCCGCCATGCTGAGTTGAACATATTCCAGAGTAGACCAGCAGAGAGAATGGACTGTTTTTTGACATAAGTAGAAATTTGTTACTGTATAATTAACTATGTGATAAAAAGTTATAAATAATTAAACAGTAGAAAGGTATGTCATTAAAATAGTTGTGATTGTATCTGCACTTTGCTGTATAGTGTGTGGAAGAGATTTAAAAATAAGGAAGGGGGATTTGAAACTTTCTGAATGATTTTATCTTGGACCAATTTATTAGGAGAAGTAGCAATTCCCCCAATTTATTGTGGGAAAAAGGTAAGATCGTAAACCCCAATAAATAGCTAATGCCGGAAGTAGGATTGCACTCTTGGGAGATTCGGCTAACCGGAAGTTCTTTCACCGCATCTGGAAAGTTATTGCGTAATACGGTAATGCTCAGACTCACTGCAAAAATTGATTGAAAGCCACAAAGCTGGCATGGTGGGTTTGTGTGCACTCTGAGGCGTTAAGCAGAGAGGGGGCATGATCATGAGGTTTGATACTGATCAGTGGAAGAAACCCACGCTCTGCGCTATGCGGCTCGAATAAGCTGCTTCGCCACCCGGCCTCTATTTTCTTGAGGGCTAGGAAAAACAACTAAAATGGCGCGTTAGCCGATTATTGGTGGATAGAGGACAGAGGGATTTGAAATGATGCTCAGTTTTTTGGCAATTTGTCGAATTAAATTCCACGCTGTGATGTTGCAGTGATCAAAATATTACGGAGTCCGTTGTTTGCTTTGTCATGAAAGTTCCTTTGTGCCTCGTTACGTTGTCGCGTTGTCGTGGTTTCCTGTTCAATGAACCTTTACGCAATAATCGTCGACCCTTGTAGTTATAGTCTTTCTTGAAGTTAAATCCATCGCTTCTTTGTGGCAAGACTTCCATAATTTGCCAGAGAGAATTTTGGGTAGAAGGAAGAAAATCAACACATCAGAGATAAATTTTAAATAAAACATACGGTATGTAGGCAAGGACCCATTTGATCTTGAAAATCAGTCAGTAAATCGACTTGGAAAAAATACACATCAGTAATATGTGACTATGTGATGGGTTCAAGTGCGTGTGTAATTCAAGCATGATAATAAAGCATCAAGTTGTGCGGAGTCGGTGTTTTATAAACCCTCCGTTCAGAGATGCAGTGTTAACAGTGAATGTTGGGTTAGGAGGGAGAAATAGAGGGAGTGTGAGAAGAAAAGGCAGCCTGGGTGAAGCAATAAAAGGAATGTTGAGAGATAGGAGAACAAATCTCAGATTTAAATTTAGAGCCATTTCGTAGAACTCACGATCTTCCTAAACACCTTCAAGAAAATGAGGGTCAGCCTCTATTTTGACACGCTGTCCATTATCTGATTGAAAACTGTCTGTCTCAGGTGACAGCTACATACTGAGCTTTAAATGTCAGAGGTCAACTTAAACTTAAACAATTCTCAGAAATCGGGCCTTTGCTAGCTAACCTGTTTATGTCATTGTTGGAAGAAAGGCTAGAGCTCGAAGGTAAACTGCCTGATTATTATCGCAAACATCACCAGAAATCGGGGACATTTTGAGCCCCTGGGTTTGAGTCAGCGGTGTATCGCATTTCACTGAAAAACAAGATGGCGGCCATTGCTACCCGATCTGAGCGAGAACGTGTTTCCTACTATATCCTCCATAATTTAAGTTCCTCCGATATATTATTTCCTGAGAGAAAAAGGAAAAAGAGGTGCCGTGGAAAAAATCTCGGGACATATGAAGCTGAGCGCTTGATAGCAAATCGGGAAGACTCGGAGGTAAGGCATTCTGCTTATCAATTGAAATAAGTTTAAGTTCATAAAACTAATTAGATATCTTTTTGTCAGGGAAAAAAAATTCCTCGTAAAATGGAAAGGCTACAGTACCTTTGAAAATACTTGGGAACCAGAAGAAAACCTTTCCCCCCTTCTGTTGAGGTAATTCATGAAAATTTAATATGGATTTTATTAATGAACTTTGTTACATAACTGTACCTAAGAAGTACATGTAGTACATATTGCATTATCAAACATTCTTGAACCTTCTGTCATTTGCTTTCATATAATACTGGATTCATGCATGTTAATGTAAGTCTGTAATTTACGCTTGCATGCTCCAAATGTTTGGTTTAAATCTATTAATGCTTATTTCTTTTTCCAGGAACTTTGATTCTCCAAGACCTGAAGGAGACATTGTACAGAGCTGCATCGACAGAATGAGATTTGCTCTACTGGAAGCACTTAAACACAAGGGTCCTGAGCAGAAAGTCTCTTTAGAGTTTCGACATGATGTTTTCAAGTATTTGTTTTGTGGAAAAGGAAGAACAGCAGCAGAGAAAAACTGGACTCTCTTAGAAGAGACTGACTTTAACAAATGTAAACTCCCAATTAACTGGAGTTGCATTTTTGATAGTCACGGAGATGGCATTATGGTTAGATTTCCTGTTAAAGTACGGAAATACCTGACATTGTCACCCAAATCTTATGAAAAAGTTGGTGACAAAATTGTGGAGATGCCAAGAGCATATATAGAGAAACTATCAATCAAATTTGTTAAGGTCCCTTCATCATGTAATTAATTAGTAGCTGTTTCAGTTGTGGGCCTTTTATACGATTAAACCTTTCTCTAAAGTTAAGTTAGGATTTTTCAATAATTGTAAGAAGTTCTTTCTTTTTTAATTTACTAAGGTTTTTCACTTTCAAGCCTCTTTCTTTGATGAGTTTCCTTAGCTGCGGAAGGGTCATTTTGTTGTAGTCTTCAGTAGGGCTTTCTTCACACATTTCCTCATCCAGGCTGCTACTGGGAGCTGACATTAGCCGCTGTTCTTTCCTCTTTTGGCTGATGCCAGCTTCCCAGTATTCAACATTTCGTTTTTTGTAAGTTGCCTTCTCCCTTTCATGATGTCGTAGCTCCCATTGTCTGCTCTCAGTATTTAAAATGTCCTTTGCAGCTTCCCATTTGTTTGACTTTTGAAATAGTATCCTTTTGGCATCGTCATTATTCTTCTCGACACCTTGCCCGGAAAATTTCTTGAAGCCTCCATGCTTTTCAATAAAAAATGGAATATGATAGGGTATGATGTGCATGTATGGTGTCACTCGGGGTCTCTCATACCCTGATCTCTTTCCTCGAAGTGAACAAAAAAGGTTTATCCATGACTTTGCTTTAGTGAAAATTGCTAATGAGTCATTACTGCTTATGTTTAAATCGGTAATAATGTTATATAATTCTTCAAAGTCTTTCCATATTTGTTGAACTGTTTCACATGTTTCTGGATAGAGGAATTGATTCATTTCAGAAGGCAGTACATTAAGCAATTTCTTTTTCTGAGAGCCAAGCAAACTTGTAAATTCTTTTACTTGACTCTCTGAGCCATTTGCATTTTTTTTATTCCAAACAGAAAAGGAAATCCCAAGAGTATTGATACAGTTGACCAGCTTTGTGAGATGTACTCCTTTGGGTGTTCCCCTTTTTTTGTTAAAATCCTCAACTGCATCCCTTTGAAGAACTTCATCAATTACATTTTGTAAAAGTTTGTCAGTAATTCGTAATAGCAAATGGAGCTCATCTGCAATTACATTCGTCAGAGAAATGTTCAGGAGAGGCTCGTTAATGCACCCATAATTGTTCTCCTTGCATTTACAGAGGGCCTTAATTTCCTCTAGTGTTCGCTGTAGGGGTTCTTGGTTGTAATAGTTTGAAAGTTTAGTTGTATCCCATCTATTATCTTTATGTATTTTGCACCAAAGACAAGCATAGTCAGCAGTTGCTGAGTTCATACCCATTGCCATCAGTAAAAATTTCATATCTCCACCCAAGAAAAATTTTATACTGATATCCTTGCCATCAACTGTTATTTGACCTTTCTCTATAAGATCATTGACTTCTTTGAAAAAGTGTTTGAGTGAGGTCTTCATTGTTTCATACTTTTCTGGACCATTGATTATCGCAACTGTTCTGTTGCTTTTTGAAGACATGACGCTGTCTTTACCTTGAAGAAGAGCAAATGAGAACATCATAAAATTTGTTGTTCGTGACATTCTTGCACCATCGCCACTGAGTTTGATTTGAATACAATCATCTTTTAGCTCTGGTTTGTTGTTAAGAAGTTCTCTGATGTGTTCCTCAAGTGTAGCAGTGAAATTTATTTTTGCTCCGGGATACTTCCCCTGTGTTTGTTCTATATGGTATGTTTTGTTTAGGTTACCTCGCAACTGTTTTACTAAATAGGATTTGGGTAGGTCTTCTGTAATCATTGTGAACTCATGATACACTTCATCACCCACACAGAATTTGTCCAATAAAAACAAGACTTGTTCAATTTTTTTCTTTTCCTCTTTCTGAAGATTTTCATAAGCTCCATGTGAAGGGGTGGGTTCCCAGTCCAAACTGTGTGCTCCTCCTTTTTCATCTTGCAATTTTACTTGAGTTAATTCAAGCCCAAAGCTTTTACAAAACCACAAAGCACACTGAACTTTATTCTTTAAATGGCGAAGCTTTCTCCCTCTTTGTTTTGTGCCCACTTCAGTGACCTTCTTTCCTTGGCATTTTAAGGATTCTTCTTGTTCTAAGGCCCCAATGTAATCAACTAACTCTTTGTTGACATCTGTAAGGTTTGTTATCTCTTCTTCTAGTTTGTTAATTTCTTTCTTCATTTCTTCATACAATTTCCTTTTCTCATTTTCTAAGTCACTGTATGCTTCTCGCCATTCTTCGATCTCTTTGTAGCTGTGCAAAACTTCAGACTTCAATGATTCAATTGACTCAAGCTCTCCCCTTCTAACACAGAGGCTATATGCTTTGCTGTCCAATTCCTTTCTCTTTCTTCCCGAGGTTTTCTTGTAAGAAATCTTCGTTGAGCTTGATTTTTTTCGAAGCAGCTCGTTCATTCGTTCATTTTCACGCTTCAAAGCAAACCATCCATCCACGACGGTCGCATTAAGTAGGTCTATGTAATTGATTTCTGTACCGGAAGTGATTTCAAGAAGCTCGCTCCACTTTCGTAAGAGGGGCAAAGGAATCTCCACACAGCACAAAAAATCGTACTGTGAGGCTGCTTCTCGTCGCACATACTCTAAAGGAAACTCAGAACTTAGCTTTAACTGCCATTCAATGTCTTTCCTTTTGTATTCGCTGAGCAAATCAGCCATTTTAAACCCTACTTTTAACCGGAAGTTGTGAAGAAACTTTTGCCGAATGAATTCGGGAATAAAGCATCTGTACGAGAGTAGCCTGAGACTTAGCTATCCCAAGAAACACTAGGGGATTTTGAAAACAAAAAACATGGCGACGAAAATCACTTTCCTCTCAACTTTTGCAGCGTTTTTCGATGAACATGTAAACAAAGGGGACTTTAAAAATGGTGGCACGGCTCCTTCGATGCTTCTAAAATTCATAAAATTCAATTGCTCTTGGAAGAACTTTGGCGTAGATGAATCAATCTACTACGAAAGATAGGGCGAAAGGAAGCTTCGTACAACTCATTTCGAACTGTGCACCATGCATTCTCCTCCGGGATCTCCCTGTATTTGTGGAATATCAAGATGACCTCCGAGGGAATTTTAAGAAGATGTATGGGGAAAAGGAGTAGAAATTGACCACAGGATTACATGCCTTAGGAAGAAGGTTAGAGTTGAATTTGGTACTTCTTTTCTTTGTCAATAACTCGGCTAGTCCATTTTAAATATGTTTCGAACTGTGCACAAGGGATCTACCGCATAGTAAGTAATATTTTTTCAAAAAGGTCTTTTTCCCCATACATGTTCTTAAGTACTTTCAGTGCCATTACTGTATATGATGCGCACGCGCGGCCGCCATCGTGTCCCAAATTTCTGGCAATGAATATGTTGATGACACTCTGACTCACTATAATGCTCAACATTACTACAGCTACGGATTGTCTACACACCCTGAATCACGCCTATCCCTCTGTCAGCTTTACAATGGAAATCGAAAAAGATGGCATGCTCACCTTTCTTGGCACCAAGCTCCTAAACCGTGCACCCCAAATTGAGACGAAAGTCTATGTTAAGCCTACTAATACTGGTTTACTTGTCCACTACCAGAGCTACGTTGACAACCGGTGCAAACGGAGCTCATTAACAACTATGCTCGATCGCGCGCACCGTTTGTCCTCTTCATGGCTTTATTTTTCGGAGGAGTGTGAGCGCTTGAAGTATTTATTCTCACTTTTGGACTACCCTCACCACCTTATCAACTCCGCCATTAACACCTTTATTAACTCCAGAGTTGCTGACCATCAGCCATTGCAGGCGTTAGGAAGATTGGCGAAAAATGATGTAACCCGAGTAGTCATATCCTTCAAGGACCAAGACTCCGCTAACGTACATTGTTAAGACGCAGTTGAAAGACCTTAGCATTAAGCTCCAGACCGCAATCCAGCCCGTATTTGTCAGTCGGAAAATTGGCCAAGACCTTAAAGAATGTGAGACCAAACCACAGCTGGTTAATCAACAGTGCGTAGTGTACCAATTTAACCTGTGCGATACAGGGAGCTATGTTGGTTACACACGCGGGCATTTATATGCCCGCGTGGATAGCCATAAGAGCACGTCATCTTCAGTACGCAAGCACTACGACAACGACCACGCAGGTGCTGTTCCTGAGGACCTTCTTAGCTGTTTCAAAGTTCTCAAAAAGTGCATGAACAAATTCGATTGTCTTGTCAACGAGATGCTTTACATCAAACAATTAACACCGAGTTTGAACGTACAAACGGATTCTATCCGTGCTAAAGTATTTGTGTAGCTACCTCCCCTATGCAAATTAGATGTAACTCTTGAACTCGCATTTGTTAATTTTATTTTCATTTGTACCCTTGATAATGGCGTCATGAAGTCGCCGAAACGTCGGGATATTATATCGCTCGTTTTTACCTCTCTATGTATTACTAAATCTTTGTTAATACGAATAGTAAAACAGTGATACAAAACAGTGCCTAAATTTAATCAGATGGAGATACATGTACCGCGCGGGAGCATGGAGGCAAGAGTTAGTGAGGCAAAAAGGTGCTGAGAAGGGTGGGGAGAGAATGTGCTTGCCCGTGACTTTCGCTCGGCATAAGGGCAACTAGTTCACATGTTTAGCTATTGCGTGTGTTGCCCGAGATAAAACAAACCAACTCCACTTATGTACAACAAACTTTTAAGATTAAGCTGCATAAGCTACTGATTATGTTAACCTATCAAAATAAAGGTCATACAGAGTCAATTCTTTTTTCAAAATCACGCTCTTCCCAAACACTTTCAATTAAGCGTCGCGATTGGCCGAGGCCATACTGTAGCCATTCTTCCCAAAATCTGTCCGCCATCTGATTGAAAACATGTCTGTCTGCAGCTGCGCAGTGAGCATCAGAATGATTAAGGTCGCGGTAAACTTACACGATTTTCAGAAATCTCGCTTGTCAGTTACCACATTTGTTAACCAACTACACCTAGACGAGTACGAATAACGCCATAGACGAGTACAAATATCACGCGGTATTTGAACTCGTCTATTGTAGAGTACCGGTTAAACTGGTTTTCTCGCATCACGCAAGCGAAGAAATGGATTGTAGTTACGAAAAAAAAAGAAGTGGCGGACAAATTCAATCATATTTCCGACGACGAAGAGTCAGAATGGCTGGCAAATATAGATCCAAGTTCATTTGATGAATCGAACGAAGAAAAACAGCTTGACGACCAGAAAATTTCTTCATTTAATGAAGAACATAGTAACAGCAACACAACAGCGCGCCAATTCCGTTCCGCTTCGCATACTTCTGTCACGCACTCCCCGTAAATAATTATCTTCGAAATTCGCCTGCAGAAACAACAGTTTGGCGTGTTGCATAATAAATAACTTATTAGACGTTTTGTTGTGTAGTATCGCTGAGTATTTTTACTCGTTATTTGTATTTTGACGAGCCCTACGGGCTCGTCAAAATACAAATAACGAGTAAAAATACTCAGCGATACTACACAACAAAACGTCTAATAAGATATATGTATTTTATCAGGCGCTCCCCCTACAAAACCGCCGGCTACGAAGATTAGTTAGTATTTTTAATGAAAAATGGCCTATTTATTTGAAAAATTTCGAGTTAGCACTGCGATAGCGTCTAGTTTTTCTGAAAATCACACTCTTATTAAACGCCTTCAATTAAACTTCGCGATTGGTCGTGGCCATTCTGGAGACTCACTAAAGGTCAGCCAATCTTCCTAAAACCTGTCCCCCATCTGATGAGAACATGTTTGTCTACCGAGGTCAAGCCGTATAAAATTAGAAGTATTCTCAGAAATCTTGTATGTCAAATGCGCCTTTAGGCATCGCATCTGATTCATCAATATTTATAGCATTTCATTCGCAAGACAACAACTGTTTTATTAGGGGTGTTTAATACGTGCAGCAAAATCCTTCCTTTCAAGCCGCTAAACATGGATATCAAAACCTTACTTGACAATCTTCATGAAGAAGTTTCTTGTCCGGTGTGCATGACCACATTTACTGAACCAAAGCAGCTGCCATGTTTGCACAGCTTCTGCCTTCACTGTTTAGCAGGAATTCAAAGAAACAGTGGCCGCCATGATGTCATAACCTGTCCTGGGTGTCGCAAGGAGAGTCAAGTCCCTGGTGGAAACCTTAAAGATCTGCCTACTAACTTTCGCATCAACAGTTTACTAGATGTGTTGGCCATAAGAAAGTGTAGTTCCACCGGAGTCAAGTGCACAAACTGCGACAAAAGTAGAGTGAAAAGTTTCTACTGTTTTCAGTGCTGTGCATTCTGGTGTGAAGAGTGCATTACTGTGCATAACTTACTCAAAGCAAATAAAGATCACCGAGCTCTTGCACTGAAAGATTTTGAGGACCAAGACATTGAAGATGTCATGAAGCGACCAGCATTTTGTTCACGACAAGGCCACGAAAAGAAAAAGTTGAAATTCTTGTGTGAAATGTGAAGAAACTGTTTGTTCTTCATGCGTTTTAACCTATCACGATGGACATGTTAAAGTACTAATAGAAGTAGCGGCCAATGAAAAGAAATCGCTAGTCATGTCCACTATTGAATCCAACAAAGCAAAAGCATAAAGGATAAGAAACAAAATCTTGAAACTTGACGAGAGTTCTCATAACATCGAAGCAAACGTTACCAAAGTAAAAAGAAGCGCGCAACAGTTTGCAGAAAGCATGATCGCAGTTATTGAAGCCAAGAAACAGGAAATCTTTAATGAAGCGGAGCATGAGGCGCAACAATCCCTGGAACGTTTGCGAATGCAAAGGTCGAGATGGAACAGAAAGTCAAAATGATCGAAACAGCAGTCACAAGATTTGAAACGCTTTTAAAGCGAAGCACCAGCGCAGAGCTTGCGGAGTTAGATAAGGCAATAAACGCAATCATCCCGAAAGAAGTCGATGATGAGCGCGAACAACTAGACCGTGACCTCGACGGTCTGCGTCAATTAATCTTTGAGGAAAACGAAGCCTTAAAGGCGAAAATAATACATGGAGGAATTGGCCGTGTTTTTAGCTCTGAGTCCAAAGCGGATCAGTCGACTGCTAAAGGAAAAGGACTCACTGAAGCGATTATTGGAATTCAAGCGAACTTTGTTTTAACAAAAAAAAATGCCAAAGGACAACAATGCTACGAAAAGCGTGACCGAGTAACTTCGGAAATAAAAAATCAGGAAGGCCATGAGTGTGCAACAGAGGTGCGAGTGAAAGATAACCACGATGGTAGCTACAAAATCAGTTATTTTGCCAAAGAAACCGGAAGATGCCAGGCAGTAGTCAAAGTGAATGGGGAAGAAGCTGGAGGCAGTCCTTTCTCGGTTGAAGTTTCACCAAGACAATTCAGACCCGTGTTATCTTTTGGACAACAAGGCTCGTCTCCTGGAATGTTAAGCAGACCCTGGGGAGTGGCAGTGAATGAACGTGATGAAATTGCAGTGACTGAGAAAGATAACCACAGGGTTCAGGTATTCAGTAGCGATGGAACTTACTTAAGATCTTTTGGTAGTAAAGGTGATAAACACGGAGAGTTCAACAATCCTACTGGGATAGCTTTTGATAAAAACAATAACATTATAGTGGCGGACAGTAGTAACCACCGTGTTCAGTTGTTCAGTGAGCAGGGTGAGTACCTGAGCCAGTTTGGTGGTAAAGGAAATCGTGATCACCAGCTGTTGAATCCTCTTGGCTTATCTGTAGAGAACGATGGAAATATAATTATTGCTGATTCAAAGAACAAATTAATCAAGATGTTTTCTCCTAAAGGCCATTATTTAAATAAATTCGGGGGTGAACTTTCTTTAATCTGTCCCGTTCACTGTATACAGTATGAAAAATATCTCATAGTGTCAGACGTAGAGGAACATTGTATGAAAGTGTTTGATAGAAATGGCAATTTTTTGTTCAAATTTGGAAAGAAGGGGGAGGGGGATGGGGAGTTCAATTACTCTCACTGTTTATCAGTTAACAAGGCAGGACACCTTATGGTCTGTGACGGATTTAATCACAGAGTTCAGGTATTTGATCTTAGTGGAAAGTTTATAACAAAATTTGGATCAGAAGGACACAAAAAAGGAGAATTTTATCTTCCTGTCTCTGCTGCAGTGCTCAGCGATGGTCAAATACTTGTGTCTGACTTTGGTAACCATCGCATTCAGATATTTGAATAGACTAACATCAGTAAGCCTTAAAAGATTTGAATTAATTTGATGCAACTTTTAAACATGAAACTACTCTGGACAAGTGATGTATGTTCTCAGTAAGAATATTCTGAATGGTCAGTTGAACTACAAAACAACCAATCACATCACAAATTTCAGAGATTGCGCATTAAAACGCTTTAACTCCCAAGATCTGATTGGTCAATTCTCCCCTCTGGCTGCTACACATTTCTTTGTGAATTAGTTACGAGAATTTGGAGTTCGATCAAGATAAGAACTTCTACCTGATAAGTTTTAGTATTCTCATTACCTGTTTGCTGGATAATGTATGGATATCATAGGAAGAAGTTACAGGTTAATCACTTCTGGGAGTTAAAGAGTTACACTAAGTGTGATCTGTCAGTCAGCCAAGTCAATAAGCTCTTTTTGGTCAATAATTACACAAGTTTAAAAACTTTTGTTTCATGTCAAGTCTAACACGATGACAAGAATACAAAATTCAGTTGTACCAGATCATTGATTATGTTTAGAGGTACAGCTTCAAGTAATGTTACTTCTAAGATAAAGCAATTGTAGAGCCATAGTTATTTGCTCGAATGTTTTCACCATACTGAGCTGGGAACCTATTCCTGAGTTAAACCAGCAGAGTGAATAGACTGTTCTTTGACTCTTAATTTGGTAAAATTTTGTTATTGCATATATAAATATGCAATATCAAATTGTAAATAATCAAAATATAAAAATATGTCAATAAAATAGTTGTGATTGTTTATAAACTTTGCTGTATACTAAGTCTTTGATAAAAACAAAAAAGTGATTCGAAACTTTCTGACTGATTTACGAGCAATTTACTAGAAGAGGTTGCACATTCACCCGCTAAAATAATCTGATTTAAAAATGCTTTAATAATTCATGAGCTGATTAGCCTATCACACGAGGCAAATCGATCACGTGTATGAACCTTTTAAAGCCGGTATAGAATAATCATTCTGAAAAGCCCGGAGAGGGTTTTGATTTCGGTCTCGGGGAAAATCGGGGTACAATTCATTAAAAAACTAAATCATCAATGAATTATTAATGAAAATATGATTACTATGATCACTAGAGATCTTTCCCGTTAATTTTAATTCCAAATTATTCCCTAAAAGGCAGCATACAAAAACATTAACCGCAGTAAACAACAAAGTTTATTTTCCGGATAATTTCTTATTAGAACAGAAATTCGTTCTTTTACAATTTCCCATTGTTCACAAAATTAGTTGTGCAGTTTTGAATACTCTCAACTTTAACTCTAAATCCTATTTCCTCTAAGTTGGCGTCTTGAATTCTTCTTGAACTTTGCCACTCGTCAAAACTTTTTTAAGCCCACTTTGTGGCATACTGAGTAGCCCTTGGAACACAACTATCCAAGTAATCTTTCTCTTCCATCGCATTTTTTGGTTCTCGAAACACGCGTTTAGGCGGCATTTCAAGGAAAAGCTTACTGAACTTTAAAGGTCGGCACACACGAGGGGACAAGTCCCTGCGACTAGTCCCGGCGACAAGTCTTTGAAGGGGTTACACGAGGGGACCGGTAGCAGGGACTAGTCCCTTAAGGTGTTCATACGAGGGCACTCAATTGCACATGAACATAGGAAAATTAAGAGGCAAAAGATGTTTCTTAGTCTGGGGCGTTACACGAAAACAATTAAAATTTGGTAACTTTTCATTGTAGCACTATTAAACATCAGCGCAAACGAACTACACTTATTCAGTCGGATTATTCATGCTTTTACGTGCTCCGTTTTTGTTTTTTTTATTTTATTTTTAACAGACACAGTCAAATAGGGTAAAAATTCCATCAAAACGGCTCCAAGACATCTGTATATGTTTACAAAACTAGAAATAGTTTTTTATTCTTCAGTTGTAGAAATCTAGAAGTCAGGGAAAATTCATCATTAGAAACTGCAATGTTTACAAATACCGGAAGTCACGCATCATACTGACCGTGATTGGCTTATTTACCGTTTAGTCGCAGGGACTCGTCGCACAAACAGTTCACACGAAGGGACAAACATTTGTTTCATGCGACCAGTCGCAGGGACCAAATTTTGGTCCCTGCGACCACAGAGATGTGTAGTTCACACGAAGGGACTAGTCGCATGAAACTGGTCGGTGGGACTAGTCGCAGGGACTGGTCCCCTCGTGTGTGCCGACCTTAAAGCGCCCTTAATGTCAAAAAACGTTTTTCACTCATCTAATTCTACATTTCACCAAATAAACTTCGGTGAAAAATTTTTTTGGATTTGGATAAAACGCGATTTTTTACGAATTTTTAAAAAGTTGAAAATTGCATTTTCTTGCGGTCAACCCCTGCCGCTGATCACAAGAATACCGTGCTCAAAATGACCACGTGACTGATGTCTGCGACGTAAGTTCAGGAACCTCACTTGACCTTAAAGTGCATATAAATACACTGGTCGAGTGCGGGTCGTTTACGATATTGTGAGCTTACGATATTGTGACCACTCTGTAGCAAATTCCCACTTGTTTTCAAGTCAGATAAGTCACAACCTAAAATCACGTGTTCCTGAACCTACGTCACGACTCACTTTAAACCTATGAAGACTGGTGCGAATGGTGGACCAAAAACTTATAAAAAAGTTGCCTTTTATCCAAATCGAAAATTTTTTTCGCAGAAGTTCATTTGGTGAAATGTAGAATTAGAAGAGCGAAAAACATTTTTTGACATTAATGGCACTATAACAGCAGCCGAACAAGGAGCACTTTTCCCCTCTTTATGTAATTAACTTTTAATACATTCAAATCACGTTTAGAAAAATCCCTTGAGAGGCACGGCTTTTTGAAGCTATTTAATGCATTCATATAACGTTTGGAAAAATCCCTAGAGAGGCACGAGTCTTTGAAGCTATTTAAAAAACTCGCAGCACGTGTTTTATCGAGTCTAAAAACACTGCTGCTCGGTTTTAAATAGTATATAAATAGCTTTATTTACAAGCCGGAAGTAGTGTTTCACCCCTGAGAGATCCAGGCCAACCGGAAGTTCTTTCAGCGCACCCTTGAGAGTTTGCAATGCAACACGCTAATGCTAAATGCGCTTCCGACTGTTCTGTGAAAACTAAAATCCTTTCCAAAGATAAATAATGGCCAGTTTTTTTCTTTTCGTTTTCGTAAAACGCGGCCATGCCCTAAACCTTGTTTCTTTTATAACTTCAAGTCCCGAAAGCATCAGGTAGTTCGGGGTTACTGACTGCTTATTCGGAGAGCAGCTCTACAAAATACTGCAGCCGCAGCAGCACTTCTGTGGGGGTAGTCTGGAGTATACACTTTGTGATCATGACCGTAGACCCAGAAGCGACTTGATTGCTCCTTCCACTGGTGGGCAACTTCAGACACGGGTAATGCTCGCAGCTGTTGGCGCTGAAAACAAAGACATGTCCATAGCTAATTAGTGGGGCGCGAATGTTGGGACGCTAAGAAAAGTTGTACAAACCACACAGAGTGAACGGCAGCAAGAATCTTTCCTTTAAATAATTTACTACTGTTATTACTGTTGTAAGCGTATTCCACGTGTATTTGCGATTTATTTTGCTGAGATGTGTTACTATTTGTTAACCCAAAGATGGCGGATTAGAGTTATTGATGTGACCTGATGTTTGTTCTCTTTTTATGGATTGGACATTTACTTTGATATTACATGAGTTGTGAAATGAGAAACTTGTAACCCGGATGAAAAAGCACATGTTTTGGAGTAGAGAAGAAGGTTTTTTTTGGCTTTGTAAAAAACTGGCAGAGTTTCGGAATAGATTGTGGTAAAAAAGTTACAGATTATGTCGATTTGAAGTTTCGGCAACGCCTGATTTAATAAATTTTCTGATTAAAGATCTATCTACCTGCATAAAAATGCTCTTGGCAGGCCAATTGATGTTGTGTTCGTCTACCAGCCTCTTCAAGCCCATGTTTACTTGCTGGTCAAAAAAGGTCTTAATGGGCTACACCTTAATGAGAATCACAGAGAACATGGTGTAGTTTAGTAAGAACGAGAAGGCGAAAGAGATAAAGTCATGAGTAATCCAGGATCGTATTAATTTTGCTTTACTCTTCTCTGTGATTGGTACAAAAAAAAAAAACTCGCACTACTAAACCAATCGGATGCAAAACTAAAACCAGTCACGACCTGTTCGTCTGCATTTTCCCGCGCTTTAGGCGGTTTGCCTGTTTTTACTTTGATTTCTCATTGGCTCACGATTCAGGTAGTTTTCTCGTTCTTCAATCTCCCCAAAGCTCTTTGTCACATCTCCCTTTTGCTAACTTTGCTGTTGCATTTACAAATCTGGTCACTTGCGTTTTCCCGCGCCTCAGACAAATTTGTTGTTTTTATCTTAGGTTCTGATTGGCTGCTTGTGATATTTCCTTCATTCTGATTGGCTGTTATGATTACTGCTTTCGGTTTGAAAACTCAATCGAATAGCGCACAATGTTTATGTCAGACGAAGAGTCTATTGGTAAGAAAAGAGAAAAACTCACCCCTGGTAGTTCTTGCTTAAATATTTCAGTTCCTTACGAATCAACTATTAGTTCAGCGGGCAACTAATCTGATTTTTCGAGGAATCAAATTCCAGATCTTCGGATTTCAAAAGGAATCAAGTCCCAAACCTTTGCATTTCGCAAAGTCTTCCTGATTTTCGGGTTTCGAGCTCGGATGGTCACCGGAACGCAAACCCTAGGAATTTCGAAATCTAAAATCTAGATTTCGATTCCTTGTGCGGGGACTCGGATGTTTTTGGTTTCCTCCACGTTCGTGACCAAACAAATAGCTTTGTTCGGTTTCATTAGAAAGAATATGGTTCAAAATATTTTAGCATCGCATCTCAACGTACCCTTCCACGTCCACAACACTTGTCACAGCGCTTGTATCCCACAGCCATACAATCATGACACGGCTGGGAATAAAAGTGAGATGAAACAACATGAAAACAAGAATAAGAAGAATAATGTGATGGTTAGAAAACTCTCTTATATTGACCCTGGGTGCATGTTGGCTTAAAATGTTAAATTTATTAGAGATTGACTCCAAGTTCTGCAGTCAAGCATCGCTATAGGCTCCCTATCTTTTGTATTGTTGACCAAGCGTGTGATCACGATGGTTGGATATTGGTCAAGTTCGTTTTGCGTTTCCCTGCATAGTTCCCTGAACAGGTGTATTGTTTTGCCTTTTTCCTTCTCTTTTTGCGCGAATCATCCTAATTCAATTAATGTACATCATGGAGAAGAAGGAAAGGAAGGGGGTGGAGCTATATAATAAGTTGTATTCTTAAACCTCTGCACCCTAATATCAGTATGCATATTCTCCATAGTGTTCTTCATACATTTCTTAAGGTGCTGACAAGGAGAATTTGTTTAACAGTCAAGAGCTTCTTTAGTTGGTGATCATTTCCTTTATTCTCCTGACCTCAATGTGTGATTCAGGGGGGGGGGGACAGTGTAAGGAGATAATAAATGTTAGTCACTCTTAGGGATGCACAGTTTTTGTCAAGGCAAAAATAATAAAACTTTTCTAAATACTTTGTTCTATTGTCTGTATCATGTTAAGTACTACAGTCAGTTCATTTTCTCTTCAACAAAACTTGCCAACCTTAAATCACCATCAAATGCTGTCCCAACAGCCATTTTATGCCTCCCAGAAAAGATGTTATGCAGAACACCTATTGAGGCTGTTATGTTCAAAGCAAAATGTTATCATGTGGCAAATTAATTAACCTGATTGATAATCTGCTTTAAAAGTGACAAAATGTTTTCATTACCGATTTAATCGAATTATGACTTTTTATTCTGAGAAAAGAAATTTTACAAACTAAGTATTGTGTATGTACCAAATAGAGTGTTTTCAATCTCTGGACTTGCCTCCACTGGCCATAAAATTCAGTGCATCATGTCTGTTGCAATAAGCCTCCAGTGCTACCATAAGAAAGCGACATTTAAATGTAAAAAAAGTATAATTTATATATTTTTTCATTTTAACTAAACCTGAAACATTTTATTTCTTTAAATATTAGAATAGAACTATCTATTAGGGACCACCTTGTGATTTTGATTATTTTTGTAATTTTGAATTTGTCTCAGGGGAGGTTGGGTGTGGGCGGTCCAAGGTCTCTCTAATCAATTCAAGAAGATTCAAGTGAAGTGACACCATTATCATCTCATATTTTCTTTGAAAATCAACTGCATATTGCTCTTAGAATTGTGATAATAATTAACAAATGGTAAACACCACAGCGTACACTATTGAGTTATGGATGCACGGGGGAGGTTGCTAAGCATGAAAGAAGCGTAAGAGTCACTCGAGGCAATAGCCGAGAACGACTCTAGCTCCTTGAGTGCTTAGCAAACCTCCCAAGTGCATCCATAACTCAATAGTGCACGCTGTGGTGTTTACCATTTGTTTTATAACATAATATTGATACATTGTAGCTAAAGAGTTCCCTTTTATTTTACAAATCTTACGTGACCAGAAAAAACAAGCGCGCGCGGAAAAATAGTCTTTGCATTTGCTCACATCAGCAGTGTACACCCATGGGCAAATGGGGGACGCTAAATTGACCAATCAGAGCCCGCGCTTTACTTTGGTTATGTTATAATTATCAACAGAAAGGTCAAGTCTGCTCTTGAACCCACTAACTTACACCATTAGAACTTAAAACTGTTTCTACAGCAAGAAGTGCTAATGAGTGCTACTCCTCCCCCCTGGATGGGATGCATGCAGGTAGACCCCTCCTAACAGTTTTCTGCAACCTGTTTGAACTCTTGAGGCACACAGAGGTACATGATCTTTCCAAGGAACACACCACAATGGTTTGGTATGGGTTGCAATTTAGACCTCTCAAATCTGAGTCCAATGAACTAACCACAAGTCTTCTGAATATCCATTCTTGACTTTAGAAATTTTAGAAATAAAGTGTTTACTTGAGTTAAGTGGTCCTCCATAGCATTAAGCCACTAATAGTATTGCTACTCAAACCTGGAAGGGATGCCAGTCCATCCTAGTTTAATTAACCTGCAGCATTTTGTCAGGGTTCCCTGACAGTTAGCCCCTACCCCTTTATTCTCCTGGGTGTAGAGAAGCACTGTAAAAGTAAAGTGTCTCTGTAATAATACAGCATAATCGCTTGGCCAAGTCTCAAACTAATACCTCTCATTGCAGAGTCTAGTGCGTTGACTTTAAGGTCACTGCATCTCGCACACCACCCACCTCTAAACACCCACAAAGGTACCAGCTCTCCATCCCCAGTGCCATCCATACTTAACAAATCCCACAACTACAGATGCATGATAGCAACGCTGAGCATGCATTACAGATTCATACACAGTCAACTGGTTGTGTCATCGAAAGCTGTCATCTACAATTCGATAACCAAACCGACCACCAAAGACAAAAGCCAAAAACAATTGTTGTAAACATGACTGTTCTTATTTGTTCCATCTCTGGACAAAGTCCCTTTTCATAGCCTCTGTTGAGGGAAAAATGTTGTACAGATCTCCAAGCTCTTTAAACTTTATGTATGTGAGGGAATTACCTTTCCTTTAACCCTTGAATTTTAATGAGTGACCAAGACAGAGTTTCTCCTTACAACATCAACATAAAGCAGACAAGTGGTGAGAATAAAGAAAAATGTCAGTTTGGGGGATTATTAGATAATCCAGTATCAAATTCTCCAAAGCAACATCATCAGAATTGTCTGGCAGAGGGTAAGGAGAATTGCCCATGAAATCTTGGGAGTTAAAAGGTAAACAAAAGTGTTCATTGCAGAGCAAAGGTTTTTCAAAATGTACCAGTGTACTATTGATCCAAAGTATTCATTATTAACAATTATATGGATATCAACACGTTTGTGGCAGTTTTACTGCCATGGCTTTTTGTAATATGTAAAAAGTCCGTCCTACCTTAATTTAAAAAATGCTTTCAAGAATTTATGCCACCCATCTTTATCAAGATGCTCATCACTCTGTCTAAAGAACAAAACATAAATACAACTCATCAACGAATTTGAATATATGAAAATCATGTGTCTACTGCAGTTTCATGAAATGTATGATGAAGAGCTCATTTCAGAATTGTTACCAAATGAATGTATTTTCAGCATAACATTATTGATGAAAAGATTGACATTCTGTGTGTGCAATGAGTTGTTAGCAACCTACATTTTATTGTACTGAGAAACCAAAAACTAATTTATAAAATCAATAGATTTCAAAATCTATTATTCCATCTCATCACATCCTTCTCCAGAAGAATATTCCAAAATAATGATCCAGAAGAATAATCCAGAAGAATAATCCAGAAGAATAATCCAGAAGAATAATCCAGAAGAATAATCCAGAAGAATAATCCAGAAGAATAATCCAGAAGAATAATCCAGAAGAATAATTCAGCAGAATAATCCAGAAGAATTATCCAACAGAAAAATCTGCCAGAATTGTCCAGCAGAAGAATCCTACAGAATTATCCAGCAGATTTATTCTAACAATGGAGTGAATTTTTAAAACCAACTCTTTTATTAGAAGGGCGATCCTAAAAGTCAGAACAGTGGAATGGCAGAATGGCTGGAAAATGACCCCAAATCCTAAAACATGGAACCGCGGAAAATGACCCCAGGTGGGGGTGGGGGGTTGGGAAAGGGGGGAAACATGATATTAGTGATGGTCTCTATCGTACGCACCTGATTTCAAATAATGCTTCTACTCTCTGCCAACGAGTTACTTCTTCAGATTTACCATTCTCCAACATTCTGGTAGTTAATTAAACAAAATGCCTTAAAGCTTGAGTAAATCATACCACAAAAAGAGAAAAACACTCAAAAGCTGAACAGCGGTAAAAGTGGTTACTTTTCGACTTAAATCAAGGATGTCAAGCTTTCAGGGGCTAATTAACGCAGTCTTCAAGAAAACATACCGCTAGCGTGTTTTCCAAGTGCACGACAACATGGTAGATCTTGTGGTGAGAACATTTTACATTTTTTACACTTTTCAAACCTTTCTTTGTAGAAGGGTTCCTTCAATCTCTCCCATAGTTTACGTTTTGAAAGATCTTCGTCACCTTTTACAGACATCTTGCTTCTTAAATATTGTCCTCACGTGTTTTTGTTGTCAGGAAATGAACTAGGTAATTTTCGAGCATTGTTAACTGTACATCTTGGAATCAGGCGAAAAAACAACAATTGGAAATAACACTCTTCGGAGCAACTTCAGAATACCCGGCCACTCACGCCCTTCATAAATCGAGTGCTACCGTGGTCCGCAGTCCGCGCTGGACCAAGAAATAAAATATATTTGCGAAGAGAAAGAATAAAGTGCTACCGCTGACAAACCCACCGATGTCGATGAATAAGTATTAAACTAATTTATAACACAAGTGCTACCGCAGTCCGCAGTCCCGCAGTGGATGAATAAATAGTAAAGTAATGTTTAAACTGAACTGCTACCGCGGTCCGCAGTAACGAAGTGGATAAATAACTAGTAAGGTAATTTTTAAAAACAAGTGCTACCGCAGTCCGCAGTCCCGCAGTGGATGAATAAATAGTAAACTAATGTTTAAACAGAACTGCTACCGCGGTCCGCAGTACCGAAGTGGATGAATATGTATGAAATGAAGCGTTCAAATGAAGTGCTACCGCTATGCGCACTACCGTAGTAGATGAATATGTAGATATTTAACTTTTAAACTCAAGTGCTACCGCGGTCCGCAGTCCCGCAGTCGATGAATACGTATTAACTAACTTTTCAAGCGACGTGCTACCGCGGTCCGCACTCCCGCCGTGGATAAATAAGTATTAAACTAGGTGTTAAACTGAACTGTTACCGCGGTCCGCAGTCCTTTAATAAGTAATAAAGTGAGCTCTAACCCTAACCCTAAGCCTAACCCTAACCCTAAACCAAAACCTAGTTTGAAGTGTTTTTGGCATTTCTTGAATAAGCAACTCGATTAATAAGCAATGAGCTAAGCACTAGAATAAAGTGCTACGGCCGCGTAAATTCCTAAACTCGATGGAAGCTTATTAACTTTACATACCTGTTTTAAAAATACAGTGAAATACAAACATAGAATGAAAACTATACTTAGAATGTAAGAAAAGTTACTTTTACTGAAATGTTATTTTTCAAAAGCAGGTATTAAATTCCAATGTTAAAAGCGAAAACGTTTCCATTCAATGAAATGGTTTTTGAAACATTAATCTTGAAAAGGAAATCTAAATTTATTGCCATGAAGGTTTTTGTTTTTCTTAACTTATTTCTGCTTGTCCTATAGAAATGGATTTTATTTATATGTTGCTATTTCGAGATGTGATTATTGTCCTGAAGATATTTTCTCATTGGAACTGTAATATCATTATGTAGAGGCTTGGCCAAGGCATTTTCAAATTCGTTTAGACTGACATCCGTACAGTTCGGCCAAGGGTTTGGCTTGCTTTTCACAAATACCTTGCAGGTGCTTTTTTCTCTAGGTATTCTAAATTCCACAATTCTTCCAAAGCCATCTTGCATTAATGATTCTGTAGCGGTGTTAAATTCACTTTCGGCGATTGCACGCGCTGATCTTTTGCCATGTTTGAAGGAACGATAAGATACCACAGGGCCTTGGGTCATTAAGAAGTTGTCCCTGATCGTTTTTGTGGTGGGCTGATCGATGCTTTTATCACAAGCTGCGTTTGTGACTTCTTTAATAAACTGAAAAAGGAGAAGAAACTAATTTAAAACAATGCAAGTCAACTAGAGAAAGTTAGTCTTCACCTCTTATCAATGAGTTATCCATTACAATAGTCGGAAAAACATTACTGCATTTCTGGTAATATAGAGGTGACCCAGGCTAACTATTTTAGTCACGTAAACAATTTTAAATAGAGAGAACATATAGGGCGAAGTTTAGGTATGGAAATTGCTCCCTACTTTGAAGGAAAGGATTAAGAAGATTATTATACCTAAACTTACTGTACATATTAGGGAGAAAAAATAATCGCCACATGTTAAGTTTCATGGATGTATATTTCCATGTTCAAGTGAATTTCAAGAACTAAACTTCTCCCCATATGTTCTCTCTATTTAAACATGCGTACGTGACGCAAAAAGTGAGCCTGGATTACCTGTGCTGATAGTTATTTAGTTCGTGATTGACTCAGGTAACGTAGCAGAGTAGTTTTAAAATTAGTTTAGAAAAAAAAAACTAATCGTATCACATTGGCCAATGACAAAAAAAAAAAAAAAAAACAGAAAAAGCGCGGAAAAAAATTCGCAACCAAGTAATGATTCATTTTCTTTTACTTCAAATTGCCTGAGATATTGAAGAAGCACGTGTTTGAAAAACATTCGCTAAACGGTGTAATGGAAAACTACGGAAAATTACTGCCACTGTCTAAACTCAAGTGCAAAGCTCTCTAAGATGTGGATAAATCATTCAAAGAGCTTTGCGCACGTCATCATTTTCTATCGGCGAATAGAATACATTTATAGTTAAAATGAAATAAGCGGATTTTCAATAGGACAAGGCCGAGTTTCTAATAATAATAATTGGAATGTGCGCAAAATAAAGGTAATTAAAGAAAAATGCAAGTTTTTGTTGTTATGATTGCTAACCTGACAGAGTATTTCCTTCTGTTTCTCGAGGTGATTCACGAAAGATGCTGCATTTTCTAGTGTTGTTTTGGATATCGTTGTATCAGGCTGTGACGAGGGTACACCGGCCAATAGTTCTTCCAGGGCGTGATTAAAGACATGTAGAGCGCAAGCTATTCTCGGAATAAGTTCTGGCGTCTTTGATTTGGGTGGCACTTTCCCATTTCTGATGGCTTCATTGACCTCAGCTACGAACTCGTCCATTTTCTCCCTGAGTAGCTCCTTCCCTCCTTCGTCGAAGACGAATTCAACGTTTTCGTCAATTCCATTTATATTCTCGAACATTTCAGAGAAGTCACTTACCACCTCGGTGGATAAATAATCGGTGGCTGCCTCCATTTCAGTAAGAGTTGGACGAAAGGCAAGGGGAGTGGCAAGAAGGATTCTATCCACTAGGCCGTGTCCTTGATCCATGCGTGCGATCAGTTTGGCAGCATTTACCAGTTGCGTGGAACCAAGGAGACAGAAGGGCGTATTTGGAAGGATCAATCTGCTTTCCTCTGTAGAGAAGTGATATGAGCAGCGCTCGCCCGAAAATAATTTGCAGAGAAGCTGGATATCTCCGGTAGCATTGTCTTCATCGGACTTAAGAAGCTTGTTTAATATGTCGAAGATCTCTGGAGAGAGAATCATTCCTTTCTTCTTCTTCGCAAGAAGTTTTACCAGTCCCGACGAGGTGGTTTTGCTTATTATGGCTTCGGTTAAGCCTAGATTTTCCAGTGGATCCTGGGCTGCATACTGGATAGCAGAAGATTTTCCTTTAGGAGACAAAAGTAACAAAAATTTGATAGCCTCATAATAGAAGGTCTTTTAGAATTTAATTGAACCTACAGCAAGATTTAGTGATGAAAACCTATTGGCGTGCAGAGAGCAAGGGTACTACGAGAAGTAAAAGTGCAAGTGAAAAAGATTCCAATTGAACTTACCCGTTCCGGGGTATCCCACAAATATAGAAAATATGTTTAATGGTTGCTTGTGTGTGGTGATGTTAACTTGTGCGTTGTTGGATGCCAGTATGAAGCCTGTAGTTGTTAGCAGCGAAGGAATAAAATATCCTTCGCAGCTTCCGACGGAGACGGCCTTATTCTTCACAAATTGATAAACATCTTCGTTGGGAAATAGCTTGTGGTACGGGAACTGGAACGAATTCAACCTTTTCTGAAGGTTGATCCATGTCTGTTCGTGCTGTTTGTTGAGTTTGGATACAGCGTACATTTTGATGTTGAAGGCCAGAACGATTATAATCTACTGAAATTAGGAAGGCCAGAACGAGTATAATATACTGAAATTAGCATGGATTGAGAAGGGAATAGCCCCTAGGGAGCAGTGCGGACCGCAAGGAATAGGAAAGTTGTGATATAAATGATTGAAACCGAGATGTAAAGGTGCGGCCCGCCTTTGTTAGTGAACTTCATTGTATTGTATGGTTTAAAATAAGTTATTTTTGCCGCTTATGAGATAATTGACTGCCCTATCAAACGCAAGTAATAGGGAAGTTGAGATAGAACTGATTGAAAGCGGGATGTAAAGGTGCGAGCCGCCACTGTTAGTGAACTTCATAGTTTTGTATGGTTTGAAATAAGTTATTTTTGCCGCTTATGAGATAATTGACTGCCCTATCAAACGCAAGTAAAAGGGAAGTTGTGATAGAGCTGATTGAAACCGGGATGTAAAGGTGCGAGCCGCCATTGTTAGTAAAGTTCATAGTATTGTATGGTTTGAAAGAAGTTATTTGGTGCGGGATTTTTTCATTGAGGGGAGATTTTGTTAATTGGAAAGGGCGGCGTGCTTTAGGAAGGTTAATGGTCTCCGAACCTGGGAAGTTATCTTTCTTTGCTTAATATAAATTGAAGTATGGAAGATAAAGGAATACAAGTTGCAATAGGATCGAAACGTGGGCTGAAAAGTTCAAAAACCAGTGCTTGTAGTGAAACCACAACATTAGAAACAGGGAAAGAGGAACGTGCTACGCAATGTGGAATGTCTCTTAAAGGGAGTTATGGTCGCAACTGTGAACACAAGAAGTGGCGATACGACAACCTGGTAGCGCAAATGCAGGACAAAGAAATGCTGGTGTACTGGTTAATGGATGAAGGGCTTATGGCGAAGGGACGTTCGTGTCCGATGTGTGCTGGAGAAATGAGTTTGACGAGGTGCGAGGATCGATCGGATGGTTTGAAGTGGGAATGCAGAAAGCAAGTTAACGGTAAAAGACACAAGGCAGAAGTTTCGATTAGGAAAGGAAGCTGGTTCGAGAAGAGCAATATGACTTTAGAAGAAATTTTGAAGTTGACATACTGGTGGTGCCAGGATCTTGATCAGGCGCAAATAAAACATGAAGTAGGACTTGCGGAAAGCACTGGGGTGGACTGGGACAGCTTCTGTCGCGAAGTTTGCGAAATAATTCTACTTGAAAACGGTGAAAAACTGGGCGGAAAAGGAAAAGTGGTACAGATCGACGAGAGTAAATTTGGCAAGAGGAAATACCACCGAGGTCATCACGTCGAAGGCCAGTGGGTCTTTGGAGGAATCAAGGAAGGCAGCAGGAAATGTTTCGTCGTGGCAGTTGAAAAACGGGACGAACAAACACTACTGCCCATTATCCAAAAATGGATTGAACCTGGAACTATCATTGTTTCTGATTGCTGGAAAGCGTACTCTACACTTGAGAAACATGGTTATGAACATCGAACAGTTAATCATTCGGTAGAATTTGTGAACAAAGAAGGTGACCATACCAATAAAATTGAAGGTCATTGGAGGCATGCAAAGTGTAAACTACCAATGTTTGGCGTTCGAAAGCATCTTTTCTCCACATATTTGGCTGAATTTATGTGGAGGTACATGCACCGCAATGATGATTTGTTTAGTGTATTTTTAAAAGATGTAAAGAAAGTTTATGATATTACTACAGAAAAGCTTTAACTTTTAAAAGCGTGTTAAGAATGTATGATGAAGCGAAGAAATATGTATAATTAATTCTCCATCGCTTTCTCAAAGAACGTAGAATGCTTCTTGTTATTATTGATATAAATGTATGATTAAGCTACAAAATATGTATGATTAATTCTCCATCGCTTTTTCAAAGAACGTGGAATGGTTCTTGTTATTATTGAAAGTGAAGGCAAAGCTCTATTAGGCGGTCACCCTCGGGAGTGAGCCAAATGAAAGGTTAATAGAGGTTTACCGGCCAAGTTAAGAAATGAAGAATTTGTTGTGTTTTATGATGTTTTGAAAGCAATTGTAATTGTTGAGGGAATGAGTGTTTCAAAATATCCGGAAATAAATGCAGATACTAAGTACGATATTTAATATAATGCAGATATTAGGTAAAGTATGTAAAGTATGTCGACTGCGGTACTGCGGTAGCAGGATTTGATGAATGATTTTTCAGTGGCCGGGTATTCTGAAGTTTAGCCCACTCTCATTAAATAAACTTAAGTATTCATTGTAAGTCAATCAAAGGCGAAGCATTCAATAAACAGCATTTAAAATTTATCACTGTTCAGGAAGCCATCTTGGCCGACAAAGGTAGGGAACTGAGACCAAACCTAAACCCTAGTGCCAGTCTCTGAGTGGCCCACCGTACACCCGATTCGCTCGAAATTAACCGCTTACATGCGGATTAATTAGCATCAAATTAACCCATACAAGCGGTCAAAGTAGAGCCTATTTACCTATCGTGAGATGAAGGAAATCAAGGCCTGGTATCACAGCCAGCTAACCCCTTGAAAAGCGATTTAGATACCATTATGCCTCCTAAACGAGATTTTAGATCGAAAAAAAATTTGAATTTAGTAACTTTCAAAGGGAGAAAAGCTGTGAGGAAGGCGAAGTTTAGTGTTCCTGTTCGATATGCCGCCCAGCAATTTATTGATTCAACGCCTGTGGCCGCCGGATCTTTGAACGCTGGCAGAGGTTTTTCTCCAGATCAAGAAGACCTTCCCCATATTGACGAACCTCATGGCTTAAGAACTAAAAAAAAATCAAAGGTTACAAAAGTACGGCTGAGGCGCAAGCTGAAAGCTTACCATGAAAGGAAAGCCACGCTGGCTGCGTCCTGGCTCAATGCAAGAGAGCTGCTTGTCTCAGCACTCTTGACAAGACAGGCTTTGCCTTTGGAGCAGATGTGTGTCATTCCTTTTTGCGAAGAAAAGGCATGCGGCAGATGCCTTGACTGCAGTCCTGGGCACTTTATGTGTGAAAAGCACATCAATTTCGTTCACGCAGGAGGTAGATCACTTCATCACCCAGAAGTTTGGAAGGTGAATTTAAGTTTTTTGGAGCACAATCTCGTCAGCCACCTTTAAATATTCAATTATGTTGTGAAACCCAATTGCATGTCTACTCTGGCCGTTTGCCAGTTTTGTTTGTTGTATGTTGTCTTGTGGTTTTATTTCAGGGCAGCATCCTTTCCTCTTTTTTCTTAGTGTTACTGCACTATTACTTTTTAAAACTTATGTAGTTTTTCTCAACTTCAATGTGTATTATGTCAGTAAAACCTGCCCCATTTTTGTACAGAGGAAAAAGCGAGAACAGGGAGCATGATGTTTTCTTGCAAATGTACATGTAATTTTCCCTAGATTCAGAACGTAGTTAAGTCCGTTTTTGGAAATTTTGAAAGAGTTGGCTGATTTAAGGGGTATGTGATTTATAGTCACCTAATAACAAAGGATATAATATACTGTTAGGATGAATATAATAATATAATGTTACGATCTCTTTTCGTTTTCATGAGAATAACTATCTCTCTTTTGAGCATGGGTGGGAATTGATAAACAATAGAAGAAGAGCAGCATGGACACGCTATGTTGTTTGTCTTTGTACAGGGAAGCAGCATCTCATTAAAATCAAATGCTGTGAGCATGAACCAGAAGCTATAACCCTGGTCAGGAATTGTTTCTGGCCATCTACACCAAAACAACCCCAGGTAGCCTTTGACCTTGGATTCATGGTCCTGCTCCAATACATTTTCCTAGAATGTAGGGTATCTTTAAAGTCCATTTGTCAGGCACTACAATGGTTGGTCCCACCTGCTTCCCAGGTTTACGTAAGTATTCATTTAGAAGTGTTTTATCTTATGCTCAGGAATACAATTTTTTTCTTAAGTTATACAATAAATAAACGATTTGTTCTTCTGTAGATAAAGGACATCTACCGGCTCCTTGTTGGAGATTGTTTCTGTGAGTTCCGGTTTATGTCCAGCATGTTGACCAATCTGAAGTATTTCAATCCTCGTTATGAGAATGATCATGAATGTCCTGCATGTCCTAAGGTTTGTGTAGAGTTATCCTTCAGTGACTAATGTCTACCATGATAGTAAATCTAAGAAAATCATTGTATATATAGGCATAATGAATGAGATGATATTACTTTACACAAGAAACATCAACTTGGATCTTCTCAGCAGGAGCTATTTCCTCATTTTTTAATTTATTTTGGCTTAAGAAATATTTCTAACATGACAGTTTTAATTTTGCTTTTTTGCATTTGATTATAGAAGAATGGAAGTTTATTTGTCTCCATTGATGCATTGTTTGGATGTGTCTGCAAATGCAGTGCTGGAACCAGTGGAAAGTCTTCCAATCATGGAGAGGAACTGTTTATTAGCCAAGAAAAAGTAGATAGGTTTCTAGCTAATTACAGCAAAAGACCAAGCAGCAAGTCAACGGTGTGTTAACTAAGACTATCTTTTCCCCTTATTTTGTGTGTTGTTTGTTTATTCTTACCTTTTGTTACCCATTATTACTTATGCTACTACTCAACCATTGCAACGAGATACCAAAAGTAACAATTATGTTCATTGCATGTAATACTGTAAAACATTGCATGGTTTTTTTTTTTTTGCATGATTTGTTTGTTTTGGTTTTTTTGCATGTTTTTTTTTTTTTGGTAATTTTAAGTGTAATTTTAAGTTGATTAACCCAGGGCCACAAATTTATTAGCCTGTGGCTATTACGTGTTACCCTGTATAAATAAAGTCTTTATTATTTTTGTTATTATTATTATATATGAAGGTGTTGTATTAATCAAATATAGTACAGTTTGAAGGGTTGGTTACTTTGGTTCTGGCTGCTTATAAGTCTGCCCAAAATACATGTAGCTCTAATATATTGTTAGTTTGTTATGTTAACGTTACAGGAACCTTATGAATATTCAGGTTAAGAACAGTACATAACCTTTATTGCAGCCCTCTCTTTTCTTTGATTTTATCCTTTTTCTTTCAAGTAAAGTTTGTTTCTTCTTTTTTTGTAATTAATTTATGGTCTTTAGAGGTAATATATGCTTGCACAATAAACTCTGCCAAGGGTGTCTACCATCACTCTTGCTGGTCCCAAGCCCAAATAAAAGAGGAGGGGTTGTCAAGCAGTAAATTTATTTTGTTGTCTAAGTTTTGAATTTGATTACAAATTGAGAAGTGATGATTGTTTTCTGCTAATTTTTTCCTTGCCTTCTTTTCCATCGTGTGATTTTTAATTTCTAATTGTACTAGTCCATTCCAAAACACATGTTGCTCAAATATGTTGTTAGTTTGCTAGTATGTAAACTTTACAGGAACCTTGTGAATTGTGAGCTTCAAGAACAATACTGAACTGTTTATTATCTTCATTAAGTATGGTTTAATTAGAAACCTTCAATTGGAAAGGTGTGAAGGAAGTTGAAGATTTAAGTTAAAAGTTTTTTGTTGTAGGAGCAATGTAACCAGTTTCAAGCTGGGTCCAATCTCCGCTCCAAGAACAAATCAGCAAAGCTGGATGAGACGGCCCTCTTTGGAGCAGGCTGTAAGCATGAAGTGCCACTCAAGTTTTTCAGCTTAAGGAGAGGAGAAGAGTATGTACATGCAAAATGAAATATAATTTATACTAAAACCTATATTTACATTTTGGTTTGGCTATTGTCAAGCAATATGTAATTTATAGAGTTACTTAATGTTAAATTGTAAGATGTAAGAATTCAGAGACAAGTTACTTTGAATTCTTAGTAGCAAATTTACATGACCAATGTTGGGTCCCAAAGAAAGATTTTTTTGTGTGTTACTTATGTACAGCTGTATAGTGTAACCCTGTGTTATAAACCAATTACATTAGGGCACTCAATGAAACTAGGGCATGATTCAATTACAGCACGCAAATGGTTATTAATGATGATTATAATTTTATCAAACAGGATTGGAAATGCTGTGTATTTGCTGAAATGGATTGAAAATCATGTACAAGACAAAGCTATCAACATTCACTTCTTTTATGATATTGCATGTGTGCTGGATACACATTTGAGAGTAAGATTTTTTTTGCAGTTTTATTTCAACTGAAATCTTTGTCGTGGTACTCTAGTATTTTTGCTTGTTAAACGATTGTTGTATTGTTTTATATGCACTGTAGAATACGCACCAGGAAATATTGCTTGAAAATGTTACTCTTGCGATACCAGCATTTCACTGCTATGGACACAAAGTTTCTTGTCAGGTATTTTGAAAGATATGCCCATTGAATACTTTTGAGGAGTTAATAGTTATTGTAGAATGCATGCATCCTTACTTCAAAACAGCTAATGTTTTCATGATTCATTTTTTGTTCTTTTGCATTATAACACTAGGTCAACTACAGCGGAAGAAGGCTAGAAGGGTTTGGGTTGAGTGATGGCGAGGTGATGGAGAGATTGTGGTCTTACTTAAGGCCAACAGCAAAAGTAACGAAAGAAATGACTCCAGCCCTTCGAGTCGATACCTTAACTGACTTTATGATGCACTACGCAAAAAAGTCCATTTTGAACTTGGTAATGTTGCTGTCAATCTTCACGTTTTACAAATACGGTCATTACCAGAATATATCCTTTTGTGACCGATTTCAGTTGTGATGTTTTCGTAAACCACTCTGTAATTTATATTCATATATTTTTCTCGGTATATTAGCATCTCTATTGGTAGAGGCCTAACAAGCCTCATTTTCATCCGAGTTTAAATAAAGTCATCATCATCATCATCGTCATCATCGTGCTGTTTTTGACTGATTCTTTTTTTCCCAAAAGTTTAGGAGAACGACTTCGTGACCATTTGAAGAAAGCAGTGGAAATGGAGAAAGAAACTCAAGAGCAACTAAATTTGCTTCTTGAGAAGTTGAACGAAACAGGAAACAGGTTGGGGTTTGATTTTACTATCTGTCATTTTTTTATGTTATCCCTCCAATATATGGAGATGTCGAGATGATGATACAGCCCCGTTTTACTATTGATTTTTGGTGTTTTTTTCCATTACCAAGGTGTTAAGGTGGACATATCCAGCATCTCAGAGTGGAGTATGATGGAGAAATCTACGGCTAACAAAGCGGCCAGTGCAAGAAAAGCTAGTACGTACAAATTTTCCGTTTCACTAGGATGGAGATCGGGTGTTGTTAATGTTATCTGAGGTCGCATATTTATTGAGGGGAAGTTATTTGGATTGGCTCCTCGCCTTTAACGACCAACAATAAAAATTGGTTATAGATAATTGTTTTAAGTGCTAAAGAGGAACATAATGAACTACCACAACTGAAGCTAAGAGTTACTCAAGTGATTACGAATATTTAGGATTTGACGTTTTCTTCTTGAAAGGTTCATCACCAGATGATTACCCAGACAAGTTGAGGCAGTTCCTCTGTGTACGGTATGAAGTGGCATGAGGATTTGGTTTTCATATAATGCAGTTTACTCCAAATATGCAACTCGTGATTTTACTTTCTGAATTTTGCAAGAATTATGTCACTTTTTGGTCTATCACCAGGCTCTCTGTCATTCATCTCCATTTTTCTGAAACTTTTCCACTGAATTTTTTACACCGTCCATTTACAGAACAAACCTGCAAAAATGCTCCCGGGATCTGAAACTTGGAAAATATTGACCGATCAGCTTGACAGGTATGAAACCATCTTTTGTATCCTGCAAGTTACTCTCCTAGTCTGGGAACTAAGTTATATTTACGTCCAAACATAAGAACAGTTTTGAAATGAGATCTGCCAAAACAAAACCAAAGTAATCATTTCTAGCCACAACATCTACAAATAGCTAATCATACTACGAGACCTGAAACAGTCAGGCAATCGAGCAATAAGAATTATGGACAATGGCAGTCAAACGTGCAAGTCGTTATTGGTATTTTACTTGATTCTCGCGGCAAGTTTGGCAATGGCATTGCAAAGCAATGGTATTTTACTTGATTCTCACGGCTGTTTGGCAATGGCATTGCAAAGCAATGCAGGACCAAACCAAATGCAATTTAATTTCAAAAATTATTTTGGCTTCTCCAGTTTTTCCCTTTCTGGCGGTAATAGGTTGGATCAACAGCTAAAGAACCTTGAAAGCGGCCAACCCCGGTGGTCTCCGGACAGCAGCATGTATATTGCATACCTCCTCGATTTGCAAGACAAGCGTCGAGAGGACCTGTTGTTGTCCATGCATGTTAAGTGCTCAGAAAGGTGGTTTCTCTTACAACTGATGAAGAAATATGCAGGTATTGCATTGATAATTATGTTCAGGTGTCAACATTTGTCATCAAGAAGCCCAATTGAAGCTGTAACTGTCATATCGTAGCGACATGATAGCTGTAAATCTCGGCTTTTTATGGTATCATTTTGACTTTTGTCGTGTTAATTCTTCAGATGGACAAGCCATTGCGAAACGGCTTTGTACGCAGATCACGAGGGCAACAGGAGCCATTAAACAGCTGGTCAAGGAATATACAAAACAAAACGTTGACACGTTGGATTGTAAGTACCCTTCCACAATTTCAGTTGAAGACGCGTTAAACATCGACAGTCGTTTGTGGCTTGTACTTAACGATGACATCCAGTCGCATTCTACTGTCCCCTATTGTTTAAAGAGGCAACTCATTGATTTGGTCCATGTCCGCAAAAGATGCCAAGAGGAAATAGGCAACACCAAAGAAGAAATGGTCCGAATGCTCAGTCATTTCGAGGGAAAGTTTAAGGTATTGGGCGCATTGTCAAAGGAGCTTATAGAACAGAAGGATTCGGAGCGAGCTCGTGCATTGCTTGCTATTGCTTGAACTAAAATGGATAAGCTTTCTGTCTTCACCACCATCTCCACGGTCTCTTTTCTGGAGGTGCTGGTGGCCATAAAGAATGTGAAGCTCAGTTTGATCTTGGAATTTTCCCTGAACTGAATTCCGATGATGACGATGAGGAGGTTCAAAAAGATGACGATGATAACACTGATGAAGCTGACGTTGTTCAACAGCTCGGCCAAAGTGAAATCTTTGAGGACTTGCGTTCCGTTCTTTATGCCGAATACGGAAGTGACAGCGCATCCGATTCAGATAGTTCAGATTTCGACACAGAAATATCTTAATGTTAACTTGTGAATCGTCTCAGCTGCCTGTTCCTTTTTTTTCACTCATAAACGTGAAGCTACCAAAAAATGTTACCAATCTGCAAACAAAAACAAAATAAACTCTAGGTTAATCAGTCAGTCACTTTGCAAGACAACTAAGAGCTCTCCTCCAGAAGTTAATGCAACCTCCTTTTTTCCTCCTTGCTGCCTTAACGCACCTTTGCCTGGTCACTTTGTTAGGACGTTTTTAGCCTGTTTAAATTAAGGGCATTCCAGCATTTTGGCGCAAGTGTTTGTACGTAAAACAATGATGAATAGTTACAATTATTTGGTGCACTTTTACGTGATTCAGTTAAGCGGAGATCAATACAATATCCCATAAGCGCACCACTAGAAAGTCGCAGAAATTGGCCAATATCGCCAGAATTGATTTGTCCAAGTACTCCATGAAAATTAATAGAAAGTTACTAACACTGGCCAATAGCAACGAAGTAACTCCAAGTCCATATCCCATGAAAATCATAAAAAAGTTGCGGAAAGTGACTGGCACAAAATTGAAAATTGAACCAAGCCCTGTCAATAGAAATATCCCATAACAGCCGCGAGAAAGTCGCAGAAAATAAGACAAAATCACCACAATAGATGTGTCTAAGTGTCCCATGAAAATCAGGACCCCTTTATTGGGCAAACTGACCAAGATCGCTAAAGTGGGACCTAAATGCGGGCCAAGAGCAATATCCCATTAAGACCATACGAAAATTTTGAAAACTGGCCAATAACACTAAAATGAGTCTAACACTGGTCAATGCTTATGTCCCAAGAGGAACATAAGAAAGTCTGTGGTAACTGGCCAATATCGCAAAAATAAGTCTAACCTGGGTCAATGCGGATATCCCATGACAAACATTGCAAAATTATTAATAAAGACCAAAATGGAAGTTTTAACCAAGTGCAGTCAATAGCAACATCCCAATGGTTATTAATGGGCCAATTCAGTTCAAATGGGTCCAAGTGCTGGTCCATGCCGATATCCCATGAAAGTCACAAGAAAGTTGTTGAAACTGGCCAATATCGCTAAAATTAATTGGCCAATTCAGTTAAAATAGGCCGGTCTAAGCGCTGGTCTATGCCGATATCCCATGAGAGTCACAAGAAAGTCGTTGAAACTGGCCAATATTGGTAAAAATGGGTGAATTCAGTTAAAATAGGCCGGTCCAAGTGCAGGTCTATGCCGATATCCCATGAAAACCATAAGAAAGTTGTGGAAACTGGCCAATGTCTCTAAAATAGGCCAATTAAGTTAAAATGGGTCCAAGTGCGGGTCTATGCCGATATCCCATGAAAATCATATGAAAGTTGTTGAAACTGTCCAATATCGCAAAAATGGGTCCAAGTGCAGGTCTACGCCGATATTCTATGAAAATCATATGAAAGGTGTTGAAACGGGCCTGTATCGCTAAAGTGCACCGATTTAGTTAAAATGGGTCCAAGTGCGGGTCTATACCGATATCCCATGAAAGTTATAAAGGTATGCCAGTTGTTAAAACTGGCCAATGTCGCTAAAATGGGCCAATTTAGTTGAAATGGGTCCAAGTGCGGGTCTATGTCGATATCTCATGAGAATCATATGAGAGTTGTTGAAATTGGTCAATATCACTAAAATGGGCCAATTTAGTTGAAATGGGTCCAAGTGCGGGTCTATGTCGATATCCCATGAGAATCATATGAGAGTTGTTGAAATTGGTCAATATCACTAAAATGGGCCAATTTAGTTAAAATGGGTCCAAGTGCGGGTGTATGCCGATATCCTATGAAAGTCCTAAGAAAGTTGTGGAGACTGGTCAATATCTTTAAAAATGGGCCAATTTAGTTAAAATGGGTCCAAGTGCGAGTCTATGCCGATATCCTATGAAAGTCATAAGAAAGTTGTGGAGACTGGCCAATATCTTAAAAAATGGGCCAATTTAGTTAAAATGGGTCCAAGTGCGGGTCTATGCTAATATACTATGAAGATCATATGAAAGTTCTGGAAACTGGCCAATATCGCTAAAATAGGCCAATTCAGTTAAAATAGGCCGGTCCAAGTGCGGGTCTATGCCGATAGAGTTGTTGAAACTGGCCATTATCGCTAAAATAGGCCAATTGAGTTAAAATGGTTCCAAGTGCGGATCTATGCCGATATCCCATGAAAATCGTATGAAAGTTGTTGAAACTGGCCAATATCGCAAAAATGGGTCAATTTAGTTAAAATGGATCCAAGTGCAGGTCTACGTAGATATCCTATGACAATCATATGAAAGGTGTTGAAACTGGCCTGTATCGCTAAAGTGGACCAATTTGGTTAAAATGGGTCCAAGTGCGGTCTATGCCGATATCCCATGAAAGTCATAAGAAAGTTGTTGAAACTAGCCAATGTCGCTAAAATGGGCCAATTTAGTTGAAATGGTCCAAGTGCGGGTCTATGTCGATATCCCATGAAAATCATATGAAAGCTGTTGAAATTGGCCAATATCGCTAAAATTGGCCAATTTAGTTGAAGTGGGTCCAAGTGCGGGTCTATGTCGATATTCCATGAAAATCATATGAAAGTTGTTGAAATTGGCCAATATCGCTGAAATGGGCCAATTTAGTTAATATGGGTCCAAGTGCGGGTCTATGCCGATATCCCATGAAAGTCATAAGAAAGTTGTGGAGACTGGTCAATATCTTTAAAAGTGGGCCAATTTAGTTGAAATGGGTCCAAGTGCGGGTCTATGCCGATATCCTACGAAAATCTTATGAAAGTTGTTGAAACTGGCCAATATCGCTAAAATGGTCCAATTCAGTAAAAATCGGCCGGTCCAAGTGCGGGTCTATGCCGATATCCCATGAAAGTCATAAGAAAGTCGTTGAAACTGGCCAATATAGCTAAAATGGGCCAATTTAGTCAACATGGGTCTCTGCCGATATCCCATGAAGGTCTTATGAAAGTTGTTGACACTGGCCAATATCGCTAAAATGAGTCCAAAACGGTCATTGCTGATATCCCAAGTCAAACAAAGGAAAGCTGAAGAAAAAGGACAATTTTTTTCAAATCCATTTAAGCAGGTGAATGCCAATATACCACAGAAATCACAAAAATGTGAGTCAGTTTTCATTGTTCGAGAAGACTCATTTGGATAAATTCACGTCTGCTTCAAATTGTTTATAATGATCTGAATGATATCTTCCTGGGAACGTTAAAACAGACATAGTCTTCCAGGGTTTTTTTCATGTTCTGAAATAAAACGTTGCTCTTTTAAGTTTAACACTTCTCTCTTTTCAGTCACTAAAATTATTATTTTTTGTGTTGATCAAGCGTTTGACCTGAACAAAACTTCTCAAACTCTTTTACGACCCTCATTTCAAGAGATTACATCATCCAGCAAATAATGGCTTTATCTTTGGTTTCACTTTTCTTTTTGGGTGAAATAAATGAATTCTGTTGAATGAATTTTAACTAAATCAATAAAATATTAGGCTCACCAAACCGAGCTGATACAATGATAAGGGTTGCATAATATTTATGTATTATTATAAATAATATTTTAAATGATTATTGTTATGATTAAGTATTAACGTACACATCCACGACTTCTACCCACAACAACACTCACGACTTATACCCACGACCCACGACCAATAGTCAAGTTCCATGACAAGGCTACAAAATTCAGTTCTACTTCGTCATTAAACCTATTCAGTTAGAGATTTGGGATAAAGAGTTTGTTGCAGCCATAGTTATTTCCTAGAATATTTCCGCCATGCTGAGATGGAAACCCTTTCCTAAAAAAAAAAAAAAAAAAAAAAAGCAGCAAAGCGAATAGACGGTTTTTTGACAAGAATAGAATTTTGTAATTGTATAATTAACTAATGTAATGAAACTTTGTAAATCCATCTGTGAAAGTGTGTCAATAAAATGGTTATGATTGTTTTTAAATTTTGCTGTATAATAAGTGTTGAATAGAGGGATTCGAAACTTCCTAACTAATTTACGACCAAATTAACGGGAGACTCAATTTATTCGAAGGAAAGACTGAGATATTTTAAAAGTTTCATTGAATAGCTAATTTCGGAAGTAATACTCCTACAGGATTCAAGCCAACAGGAGGTTTGTAACGCATTACGGTAATGCTCAATCTTAAAAGCTGATTGATAGCCGGGTTTGTGCGTGCATTGAAGCGTTTTAAGCAGAGACCCCGCATGAAGTTTAATACTATTAACAGAAGGAACCCACGCTATCTAGCTCGAATTAGCTGCTCCGCCACCTTTATTTTTATCGCTGGTCATGAACAACCACCAACTAGGCCCGTTACTCGGAGGGATTTCCAGCGATGCTCAGTTTTTTGGCAAATTGTCCAATTAAATCTCACACCGTAACTCTAACGAGATGCAGTTTTTGTTTTTCTAAAGCTCCTGTGAACAACGTTAAGTAATTAGTCGCGTTGTTGTTCAGTTTCCTGTTCAGTAAACTTTAAGGCAATGATTGTGACCTTTGTCGTCTCGGTTATCGCTTCTTAAAAGCAAAACTTTTGTAATATGCCTGAGAGGACATGGGTAGAAGCTAAAAAAAAATCAACATCTGGACAAAGAAACATATGGTATGTAAGCAAAAGCCCATTTGAACTAGAAAATCAGTAGTAAAACGGCTTGATAAATATTCACGTCAGTAATATTATGGCTTTCTGATGCGTTCAGTTGTGTATGTAATTAAAGCATGATAACAAAACATCGTGTGGAGTCTGTGTTTCGTTACACCTTTGTTCAGTGCTGCGGTGTTAATAGTGAATTGTGGGTTAAACAGAGGAATAAGTGGAGGGAGGAATGGCAAGAAAAGGACTGGTGATGGATTAGAGGAAAAATCAAGGATTTGGCTCAAGAGCTTTTTTGTACAAGTCACGCTAATCCCAACACCTTCCAAAAAGCTTTGATTGGCCAAAGCTATAATGAGGGTGAGCCTCTATTCTGACACACTGTCTATTATCTGATTGAAAACATGTCTATCTCAGGTGACAGCTACATAATGAGCTTTAAATGTCTGAGGTCAGGCTAAACTTAACAATTCTCAGCAATCTTGCATGTTAAATATGTCTTCAGGCATCTCATGTAATTGGTCAAAATTAATAGCCTCTCAACCACAAGACTGTTAAGTTGTTTAACTGATATTTGGCGTAACGATCGTTGCTAATTATAACGGGATTATCGATGGTAGTGTTGGTCCGCGAGTTTTTTTGCTCTGTATTCTAAAAGGAAAGTCCGCTTTACACAAAACAAAAGTGACAAAACGGAAAAACAAACAGATGAAATCCATGACAAGCAGTTTTATGCTGCTTAAGGTCAAAGTTCCGTTTTCCTCTTGCTCTGATCCACGAAATCACAAACATGCGTGAAGGGACTGGTAACCAAAAATTAAAAAACCACCAAAGAGCTCTCTAGAGATAGGAAAAAATCCATCGATAAGGACCACCATGATCTACTCACCAGTGACTAAAGAGTCAAGTCCCTGTCTCATTATCTCTCGAGAAAAGAATATTTTGACAATTAAATTGGCTGGAACAGCGACGCTGAAAAGTGGAGGAAGTGGAGAACAGAATGTTCAGAGTAGAAGAAACAAAAAGAGGTAGCCTGAGATAGGAGGATTTCGGTTTCCATTCAAAACTATTTCGAGCGAAACTTAGCCAATGTATTCATTTTCGGCGCGTTCAGTTATTTTACGCCTGTTGATCAATCAATAAATCCTCAAGCAGGTTCAAGTTAACGCTTCTGTAAATCGCGTCAAGTGATAATTTTAAAGTCTATGAATGAAATACTTACGCTGTGTGGAATTATAAAATAATAGTAAAACAGTGATACAAAACAGTACCTAAATTTAAATCAAATGGAGATACATGTACCGCGCGGGAGCATGGAGGCTAGAGTTAGTGAGGCAAAAAGGCACTGAGAGGGGTGGGGAGAGAATATGGTTGCGCGTGACTTTCACTCGGCAAAAGGACAACTAGTTCACATGTTTAGCTGTTGCGTGTGTTGCCCAAGATAAAGCAAACCATCTCCACTTATCTACAACAAACTTTTAAGATTAAGCTGCATAAGCCACTGATTATGTTAACCTATCAAAATAAAGGTCATACAGAGTCTATTCTTTTTTTAAATCACGCTCTTCTTAAACACTTTCATCTAAGAACAACAAACATATGAAACATATGTGTGAACTGCGGTTATGAGACGTATATAAGAACGATCCTTCGCAGTAAAGCACTATTTGAGCAATAGTGAAAATCAGACCTGAAAAACAAATTTCAGGCCTGTACGGGATTCGAACCACTGACCTCTGCGATACTAGTGCAGCGCTCTACCAATTGAGCTAACAAGCCACATATGTTTCATATGTTTGTTGTTGTTTGATTTATCATCCACGGGTTTATATCGAATTAATTTGATGGCCTGCTCCCAGTTGGCTTGTTAGCTCAATTGGTAGAGCGCTGCACTAGTATCGCAGAGGTCAGTGGTTCGAATCCCGTACAGGCCTGAAATTTGTTTTTCAGGTCTGATTTTCACTATTGCTCAAATAGTGCTTTACTGCGAAGGATCGTTCTTATATACGCCTCATAACCGCAGTTCACACATATGTTTCATATGTTTGTTGTTGTTTGATTTATCATCCACGGGTTTATATCGAATTAATTTGATGGCCTGCTCCCAGTTGGCTTGTTAGCTCAATTGGTAGAGCGCTGCACTAGTATCGCAGAGGTCAGTGGTTCGAATCCCGTACAGGCCTGAAATTTGTTTTTCAGGTCTGATTTTCACTATTGCTCAAATAGTGCTTTACTGCGAAGGATCGTTCTTATATACGTCTCATAACCGCAGTTCACACATATGTTTCATATGTTTGTTGTTGTTTGATTTATCATCCACGGGTTTATATCGAATTAATTTGATGGCCTGCTCCCAGTTGGCTTGTTAGCTCAATTGGTAGAGCGCTGCACTAGTATCGCAGAGGTCAGTGGTTCGAATCCCGTACAGGCCTGAAATTTGTTTTTCAGGTCTGATTTTCACTATTGCTCAAATAGTGCTTTACTGCGAAGGATCGTTCTTATATACAACTTTCATCTAAGCTTCGCGATTGGCCGAGACCATACTGAAGCCACTCTTCCACTGAAACCTGTCCGCCATCTGATTGAAAACATGTCTGTCTGCAGCTGCACAGTGAGCATCAAAATGATCAAGGTCGCGGTAACTTACACGATTGTCAGAAATCTCGCTTGTCAATTACCACATGTATTTCATCAGGCGCTCCCCCTACAAAACCGTCGGCTACGAAGACTAGTTAGTATTTTCAATGAAAAATGGCCTATTTATTTGAAAACTTTAGAGTTAGCACTACGATAGCGTCTAGTTTTTCTGGAAATCACGCTCTTATTTAACACCTTCGCCATTGGTCGTGGCCATTCTGGAGACTCACTGAAGGTCAGCCAATCTTCCTAAAACCTGTCCACCATCTGATGAGAACATGTCTGTCTACCGAGGTCAAACCGTATAAAATTAGAGGTATTCTTAGAAATCTTGCATGTCAAATACGCCTTTAGGCATCGCATCTGATTCGTTAATATTTATAGCATTTCATTCGCAAGACAACAACTGTTTTATTAGGGGTGTTTAATACGTGCAGCAAAATCCTTCCTTTCAAGCCGCTAAACATGGATATCAAAACCTTACTTGACAATCTTCATGAAGAAGTTTCCTGTCCGGTGTGCATGACCACATTTACTGAACCAAAGCAGCTGCCATGTTTACACAGCTTCTGCCTTCACTGTTTAGAAGGAATTCAAAGAAACAGTGGCCGCCATGATGTCATAACGTGTCCTGAGTGTCGCAAGGAGAGTCAAGTCCCTGGAGGAAATCTTAAAGATCTGCCCACTAACTTTCGTATCAACAGTTTACTAGATGTGCTGGCCATAAGGGAGTGCAGTTCTGCCGGAGTCAAGTGCAGAAACTGCGACAAAAGAAGAGTGCAAAGTTTCTACTGTTTTCAATGTTGTGCATTCTGGTGTGAAGAGTGTATTACCGTACATAACTTACTCCGAGAAAACAAAGAACACCGAGTACTTGCGCTGAAAGATTTTGAAGATCAAGATATTGAAGATGTCATGAAGCGACCAGCATTTTGTTCACGACGAGGCCACGAAAAGAAAAAGTTGAAATTCTTCTGTGTCAAATGTGAAGAAACTGTTTGTTCTTCATGCGTTGTAACCGCTCACGAAGGACATGTTAAAGTACTATTAGAAGAAGCGGCCAATGAAAAGAAATCGCTAGTCATGTCCACGATTGAATCCAACAAAGCAAAAGCACAAAGGATGAGAAACAAAATCTTGAAACTTGACGAGAGTTCTCATAACATCGAAGCAAACGTTGCCAAAGTAAAAAGAAGCGCGCAACAGTTTGCAGAAAGCATGATCGCAGTTATTGAGGCCAAGAAACAGGAAATCTTTAATGAAGCGGATCATGAGGCGCAACAATCACTGGAATGTTTGCGAATACAAAGGATCGAAATGGAACAGAAAGTCAAAATGATCGAAGCAGCAGTCACAAAATTTGAAACGCTTTTACAGCGAAGCACCAGCGCAGAGCTTGCAGAGTTAGATAAGGCAATAAACACGATCATCCCGAAAGAAGTCGACGATGAGCGCGAACAACTAGACTGTGACCTCGAAGGTCTGCGTCAATTAATCTTTGAGGAAAACGAAGCCTTAAAGGCAAAAACAATACAAGGAGGAATCGGCCGTGTATTTAGCTCTGAGTCCAAAGCGGATCAGTCGACTGCTAAAGGAAAAGGACTCACTGAAGCGATTATTGGAATTCAAGCGAACTTTGTTTTAACAACAAAAAATGCCAAAGGACAACAATGTTACGAAAAGCGTGACCGAGTAACTGCGGAAATAAAAAATCAGGAAGGCCATGACTGTGCAACAGAAGTGCGAGTGAAAGATAACCACGATGGTAGCTACAAAGTCAGTTATTTTGTGAAAGAAACCGGAAGATGCCAGGCAGTAGTCAAAGTCAATGAGGAAGAAGCTGGAGGCAGTCCTTTCTCGGTTGAAGTTACACCCAGACAATTCAGACCCGTGTTATCTTTTGGACAACAAGGCTCGTCTCCTGGAATGTTAAGCAATCCCTGGGGAGTGGCAGTGAATGAACGTGATGAAATTGCAGTGACTGAGTGGGATAACCACAGGGTTCAGGTATTCAGTAGCGATGGAACTTACTTAAGATCTTTTGGTAGTAAAGGTGATAAACAGGGTGAGCTCAACCGGCCTTATGGGATAGCTTTTGGTAAAAACAAGAACATTATAGTGGCGGACTGTTTTAACCACCGTGTTCAATTGTTCAGTGAGCAGGGTGAGTATCTTAGCCAGTTTGGTAGTAAAGGAAATCTTGATCACCAGCTGTTTCATCCTCTCGGCTTATCTGTAGAGAACGATGGAAATATAATTATTGCTGATTCAAACAACAAATTGATCAAGATGTTTTCTCCTAAAGGCCATTATTTAAATAAGTTCGGGGGTGAGGGTTCTTTAACCTTTCCCTTTCACTGTATACAGTATGAAAAATATCTCATAGTGTCAGATACAGATGAACATTGTATCAAAGTGTTTGATAGGAATGGTAATTTTTTGTACAGATTTGGAAATAAGGGGGAGGGGGATGGGGAGTTCTTAAACCCTCGTTGTTTATCAGTTAACAAGGCAGGACACCTGATGGTCTGTGATGCATTTAATCACAGAGTTCAGGTATTTGATCTTAGTGGAAAGTTTATAACAAAATTTGGATCAAAAGGAGACAAAAAAGGAGAATTTGATCTTCCTATGTCTGCCTCAATGCTCAGCGATGGTCGAATACTTGTGTCTGAATTTGATAACCATCGCATTCAGATATTCGAATAGACTAACATCAGTACGCCTTAAAAGATTTGAATTAATTTTATGCAACTTTTAAACGTGAAACTACTCTGGACAAGTGATGTATGTTCTCAGTAAGAATATTCTGAATGGTCAGTTGAACTACAAAACAACCAATCACATCACAAATTTCTGAGATTGCGCATTAGAACCCTTCAACTCCCAAGATCTGATTGGTCAATTCTCCCCTCTGGCTGCTACACATTTCTTTGTGAATTAGTTACGAGAATTTGGAGTTAGATCAAAATAAGAACTTCTACCTGATAAGTTTTAGTATTCTCATTACCTGTTTGCTGGATGATGTATGACTATCATAGGAAGAAGTTACAGGTGAATCACTTCTGGGAGTTAAAGAGTTACACAAAGTGTGATCTATCAGTCAACCAAGTCAATAAGCTATCTTAGGTCAATAATTACACAAGTTTTAAAACTTTTGTTTCATAGCAAGTCTAACACGAAAACAAGAATGCAAAATTCAGTTGTCCCAGATCATTAATTATGTTTAGAGGTACAGCTTCAAGTAATGTTACATCTAAGATAAAGCAATTGTACAGCCATAGGTATTTGCTCGATTGTTTTCACCATACTGAGCTGGGCCGTATAGCTTTCACCATACTGAGCTGCTTGTCAGCAGCCATACTGAGCTGCTGACAAGTTCCAATTAAATGAAACCAAGTGCAAGGAACTGCGCATAACATTCAGTCACTCTAGAAAGAACTTTGATCCAATTAAGGTTAATGATCAGGACTTAGAGTGTGTAGAGCAAGCAAAGATCTTAGGTTTGCAGATATCTTGCGATCTCACGTGGAATAATCACGTATCCGAAGTTGTAAAGAAAGTAAACAAGCGCCTGTATTTTTTGCGTCAGCTTAAGCGTGCACAGGTCAAGTCGGAGGAACTTTTGCTCTTCTATTTGACTTGTATTAGGCCTGTCACTGAATATGCATGCCCTGTTTATCATCATAGCCTCCCGCAATACCTTTCAGTAGATCTTGAGAGATGTCAAAGGCGAGCTTTACGTATTATCTATCCAGATTGTTCGTACAATGAGGCGCTTCTTTTGACTGGTCTAGTTCCCTTACACAACCGCCGCGAGTTCTTATGTGATAAGCTTTTTAATTCCATCCTGTCTAATCCCTCGCACAAGCTCTATAGCTTACTACCTCCCAAGAATGAGTGCGAAGTCAATTTAAGGAGTCAGCACTCTTTTACTACACGGCGCCTCCACACCATTCGTACTCGAAATAGTTTTATCCATCACTATGTCCATAAAGCAATGATGTAATATTGTTTTTCTCTTAATTATATATTTTTGTCTTTTTAATTAGTTCTTCTTAGCCATGTATTTTTTGTAGTATATATTTTATTGTAAATCAAACGTAATTCAGCCTGTGGCTGCAAGGTTTTTGATAATAAACTATCTATCTATCTATCTGGGAACCTATTCCTGAGTTAAACCAGCAGAGTATTTAGACTGTTCTTTGACATTTAATTTGGTAAAATTTTGTTATTGCATATATAAATATGCAATATAAAATTGTAAATAATCGAAATATAAAAATATGTCAATAAAATAGTTGTCATTGTTAGTAAACTTTGCTGCATACTAAGTCTTTGATAAAAACAAAAAAGAGTGATTCGAAACTTTCTGACTGATTTACGAGCAATTTACTAGGAGAGGTTGCACATCCACCCGCTAAAATAATCTCATTCTTAACTCATTAATAATTCATGAGCTGATTAGCCTATCACTCGAGGCAAATCGATCACGTGTATGAACCTTTATAGCTGGTATAGAATAATCATTCTGAAAAGCCCGGAGAGGGTTTTGATTTCGGTCTCGGGGAAAATCGGGGTACAATTCATAAACAACTAAATCATCAATGAATTATTAATGAAAATATGATTACTATGATCACTAGAGATCTTTCACGTTAATTTTAATACCAAATTATTCCCTAAAAGGCAGCATACAAAAACATTAACCGCAGTAAACAACAAAGTTTATTTTCCTGATAAATTCTTATTAAAACAGAAATTCGTTCTTTTACAGTTTCCCATTGTTCACAAAATTAATTGTGCAGTTTTGAATACTCTCAACTTCAACTCTAAATCCTATTTCCTCTAAGTTGGCGTCTTGAATTCTTCTTGAACTTTGCCACTCGTCATAAATTTTGTAAGCCACTTTGTGGCTTACTGAGTAGCCCTTGGAACTCAACTATCCAAGTAGTCTTTCTCTTCTTTCACATTTTTTGGTTCTCGAAACACGCGTTTTGGGCTGCATTTCAAGGAAAAGCTTTCTGAACGTTATCAGCAGCCGAACAAGGAGTACTTTTCCCCTCTGTACTTTTAATGCATTCAAATCACGTTTAGAAAATTCCCCGGAAAGGCACGGGTTTTTGAAGCTATTTAATGCATTCATATAACGTTTGGAAAAATCCCTAGAGAGGCACGGGTCTTTGAAGCTATTTAAAAAACTCGCAGCACGTGTTTTATCGAGTCTAAAAACACTGCTGCTCGTTTTTAAATAGTATATAAGTAGCTTTATTTACAAGCCGGAAGTAGTGTTTCACCCCTGAGAGATCCAAGCCAACCGGAAGTTCTTCCAGCGCACCCTTGAGAGTTTGTAACGCAACACGTTAATGCTAAATGCGCTTCCGACTGTTTTGTGAAAACCAAAATCCTTCCCAGGGGATTTTGGTTTTCACAATGGCCAGTTCTTTTTTTTTTTTTTTTTTGTAAAAAGCGGCCATGCCCTAAACTTTGTTTCTTTTATAACTTCAAGTTCCGAAAGCATCACGTAGTTCGGGGTTACTGACTGCTCATTCGGAGAGCAGCTCTACAAAATACTGCAGCCGCAGTAGCACTTCTCTGGGGGTAGTCTGGAGCATACACTTTGTGATCATGACCGTAGACCCAGAGGCGACTTGATTGCTTCTTCCACTGGTAGGCAACTTCAGACACGGGTACTGCTCGTAGCTGTTGGCGCTGAAAACAAAGACATGTCCATAGCTAATTAGTGGGGCGCGAATGTTGGGACGCTAAGAAAAGTTGTACAAACCACACAGAGTGGAAGGCAGCAAGAATCTTTCCTTTAAATAATTTACTACTGTTATTACTGTTGTAAGCGTATTCCACGTGTATGTGCGATTTATTTTGCTGAGATGTGTTACTATTTGTTAACCCAAAGATGGCGGATTAGAGTTATTGATGTGACCTGATGTTTGCTCTCTTTTTATGGATTGGACATTTACTTTGATATGACATAAGGTGTGAAATGAGAAACTTGTAACCCGGATGAAAAAGCACATGTTTTGGAGTGGAGAAGGTTTTTTTTGGCTTTTTAAAAAACTGGCAGAGTTTCAGAATAAATTGTGGTACACAAGTTACAAATTATGTCGATTTGAGGTCTCGGCAACACCTGATTTAATAAATTTTATGATTCAAGATCTATCTACCTGCATAAGAATGCTCTTGGCCGGCCACTTGGTGCTGTGTTCGTCTACCAGCCTCTTCGAGTGCATGTTGACTTGCTGGTCAAAAAAGGTCTTGATGGGCCACACCTTAATGAGAATCACAGAGAACATGGGTGTAGTTTGGTAAGAACGAGAAAGCGAAAGAGATAAAGTCATGAGTAATCCAGGATCGTATTAATTTTCTCTTCTCTGTGATTGGTACAAAAAAAAAACTTGCACTACTCAACCAATCGGATGCAAAACTAAAACCAGTCACGACTTGTTCAACTGCATTTTCCCGCGCTTTAGGCGGTTTGCCTGTTTCAACTTTGATTTCTCATTGGCTCACAATTTAGGTAGTTTTCTCGTTCTTCAATCTCCCCAAAGCTCTTTCTCACATTTCTCTTTTGCTAACTTTGCTGTTGCATTTACAAATCTGGTCACTTGCGTTTTCCCGCGCTTTAGACAAATTTTTTGTTTTTATCTTAGTTTCTTATTGGCTGATTGTGATATTTCCTTCGACCTGATTGGCTGTTATGATTACTTTGCTTTTGGTTTGAAAACTCAATCGAATAGCGCGCTATGTTTATGTCGGACGAAGAGTCTATTGGTAAGAAACGAAAAAAACTCACCCCTAGTAGTTCTTGCTTAAATATTTCAGTTCCTTACGAATAAACGATGAGTTCAGCGGGCAACTAATCTGATTTTTCGACGAATTAAATTCCAGATCTTCGGATTTCAAAAGGAATCGAGTCCCAAACCTTTGCATTTCACCAGGTCTTCCTGATCTTTGGGTTTAGAGCTCGGATGGTCACCGGAACGCAAACCCTAGGAATTTCGAAATCTAAAATCTAGATTTGGAGTCCTTGTGCGGGGACTCGGATGATTTTGGTTTCCTCCACGTTCGTGACCAAACAAATAGCTGCGTTCGGCTTCATTAGAAAGAATATGGTTCAAAAGATTTTAGCATCGCATGTCAACGTACCCTTCCACGTCCACAAAACTTGTCACAGCGCTTGTATCCCACAGCCATACAATCATGACACGGCTGGGAATAAAAGTGAGATGAAACAACATGAAAAGAAGAATAAGAAGAATAATGTGATGGTTAGAAACCTCTCTTACATTGACCCTGAGGGCATGTTGGCTTAAAATGTTAAATTTATTAGAGATTGACTCCAAGTTCTGCAGTCAAGGATCGCTAAAGGGGGAAACATGATATTAGTGATGCTCTCTATCGTACCCACCTGATTTCAAATAATGCTTCTACTCTCTGCCAACCAGTTTCTTCTTCAGATTCACCCTTCTCCAACATTCTGGTAGTTAATTAAAAAAATGCCTTTAAGCTTGAGTAAAACATACCACAAAAAGAGAAAAACACTCAAAATTTGAACGGTGGTAAAAGTGTTACTTTTCGACTTAAATCAAGGATGTCAAGCTTTCAGGGGCAAATTAACGCAGTCTTCTAGAAAACATACCGCTAGCGTGTTTTCTAAGCTAACTGCACGACAACATGGTAGATCTTGTGGTGAGAACATTATACATTTTTTACACTTTTCAAACCTTTCTTTGTAGAAGGATTCCTTGAATCTCTCCCATAGCGTACGTTTTAGAGATCTTCGTCACCTTTTACAGACATCTTGCTTCTTAAATATTGTCCTCACGTGTTTTTGTAGTCAGGAAATGAACTAGGTAATTTTCGAGCATTGTTAACTGTACATCTTGGAATCAGGGAAAAAAACAACAATTGGAAATAACACTCTCATTAAATAACCCTAAGTATTCATTTCACGGTTCAGGAAGCCATCTTGGCCGACAAATCTAGGAAACTGAGACCAAACCTAAATCCTAGTGCCAGTCCCTGAGTGGCCCACCGTATTTACTCTTAGCGCTTGCCTCTAATGCGGCATTTATTTCAAGGAGCGAGTATTCCAAAACTTGACGCGACTCCGAAATATCTTCTTGAAATTTTTGCGGTACATTTTTTATCCGGCAAGAACCTAACAAAGGTATTTTTTTGATCTGGCATAGCCTACTTGAAGTGGCACCCACCCCCTCCCCCGACACGTAAGTGGTGAACTTAGAGGAAGTTCTTAGAAATCTTGCCTGTCAAATGTGATTGGTGAATATTCATAGCATTTCAGTCGGAAGACAACTCTGTTTTATTATTCTGTTTCATTATTCTGTTTTATTAATTTTATACTATACAAAGCAATAGCCCTCCCTTCAAACCGTCAGTCATGAATATCAAAACCTTGCTTGACAATCTTAATGAGGAAGTTTCCTGTTCTGAGTGTATGACCACATTTACTGAACCAAAACAGTTGCCATGTTTGCATAACTTCTGCCTTCACTGTTTAACCGGAATTCAACGAAACAGTGGCCGCCATGATGTTATTACATGTCCTGAGTGTCGCAAGGAGAGCCAAGTCCCAGGAGGAAACCTGAGAGATCTGCCAACCAACTTTCGCATCAACAGCTTACTAGATGTGCTGGCCATAAAGGAGTGCAGTTCTACCGGAGTCAAGTGCGCAAACTGCGACAAAAGAGGAGTGCAAAGTTTCTACTGTTTTCAGTGCTGTACATTCTGGTGTGAAGAGTGTATCACTGTGCATAACTTACTCAAAGCAAATAAAGATCACCGAGCTCTTGCACTGAAAGATTTTGAAGATCAAGACATCGAGGATGTCTTGAAGCGACCAGCATTTTGTTCGCGACAAGGCCACGAAAAGAAAGAGCTGGAGTTCTTCTGTGTGAAATGTAAAGAAACCGTTTGCACTTCATGCGTTTTAACCTCTCACGATGGACATGTCAAGGTACTGTTGGAAGAAGCAGCCAATGAAAAGAAATTACAAGTCATGTCCACGATTACGTCCAACAAAGCAAACGAACAGAGGATGAGAAACAAAATCTCTAAACTTGACGAGAGTTGTGATATCATCGAAGCAAAATGTACCCAAGTGAAAAGAAGCGCACAAAAGTTTGCAGAAAGCATGATCGCTGCTATCGAAGCCAAGAAACAGGAAATCTTTAATGAAGCGGATCATGAGGCGCAACAATCTCTAGAACGTTTGCAAATACAAAGGATCGAGATGGAACAGAAAGTCAAAATGATCGAAACAGCAATCACAAAAGCCGAAACGTTTTTAGAACGAAGCACAAACGCAGAGCTTACAAAGTTATATGAGACAATAAACAAAATCATCCCGAAAGAAGGCGATGATGAACGTGAAGAAATAGACTGTGACCTCGAAGGGCTACGTCAATTTATCTTCGAGGAAAACGAAGCCTTAAAGGCGAAAATGATACATGAAGGGATTGGCCGTGTACTTACCTTTCGACCCAACGCGGAGACCAAAGCGGATCAGTCAACTGCTGAAGGAAAAGGACTCACTGAAGCGATTGTTGGGATTGAAGCGACCTTCGTTTTAACAAAAAATGCCAAAGGGCAACAACGTTGCGAAAACCGTGACCGAGTAACTGTGAAAACAAAAAATCAGCAGGACCATGACTGTGCAACAGAAGTGCGAGTAAAAGATAACAACGATGGAAGCTTCAAAGTCGGCTATTTTGAAAAAGAAACCGGAAGATTCTGGGCGATAGGGAAGGTGAACGGACAAGAAGCTCTAGACAGTCCTTTCTCGGTGCAACTTTCACCCAGACAACTCAGACCTGTGTTATCTTTTGGAAAGAGAAGTTCGTCTCCTGGAATGTTAAACGTTCCCTGTGGAGTGGCAGTGAATGAACGTAATGAAATTGCAGTGGCTGACTCAGGTAACCACAGGGTTCAGGTATTCAGTAGCGATGGAACTTGCATAAGATATTTTGGTAGCAAAGGTGATAAACAGGGAGAGTTTAACTGGCCTGCTGGGATAGCTTTTGGTAAAAACAATAACATCATAGTGGTGGACAGTGGTAACCACCGTGTTCAGTTGTTCAGTGAGCAGGGTGAGTACCTGAGTCAGTTTGGTGGGAAAGAAAATCTTGATCACCAGCTGTTTTATCCTCACGGCTTATCCGTAGAGAACGACGGAAATATAGTTATTGCTGATTCAAGAAACAAATTAATCAAGATCTTTTCTCCTAGAGGCCATTATTTAAAACAATTCGGGGGAGAGGGTTCTTTAACCTATCCCTTTCACTGCATACAGTATGAAAACCATTTCGTAGTGTCAGACTCCGATGAACATTGTATTAAAGTGTTTGATAGAAATGGTACTTTTCTGTACAAATTTGGAAAGAAGGGGGAGGGGGATGGGGAGTTCAACACACTTGGATGTTTGTCAGTTAACAAGGCAGGACACCTGATGGTCTGTGATGAATCTAATCACAGAGTTCAGGAATTTGATCTTAGTGGAAAGTTTATGACAAAATTTGGATCAAAAGGAAAGAATAAAGGAGAATTTGATTTTCCTCGCTCTACTGCAGTGCTCAGCGATGGTCGAATAGTTGTCTCTGATTATAATAACAATCGCATTCATATATTTGAAGAGACTTAACATCACTATGCCTTACAAGATTTAAATTTACTTTAAGCAAGATTTAAACATGAAACTGCTTTCCACGAATGATGCATATTATCATTAAGAATCTTCTGAATGGTCAATCAAACTACAAAACAACCGATAACATTACCAATCTCAGAGATTGTGCATAAACTAAGTGTGATTTGTCAGTCGGCCTAGTCGATAAGCTCTTTTAGGTCAATAGTAAAAGAGGCTTTGGAACTTTCGTTTGACATCAAATTTAATAGGATTGCAAGGTTATAAAATTCAGTTCTAATTCCACATTAAGCATACAAAGATTTATTAATTTCAAGTAATGGTACATCCAAGATAAAGAGTTTCTTGAAGCCATGATTACTTCTTAAACTATTTCCGCCATGCTGAGTTGGAACCTTTTCCAGAGTAGACCAGGAGAGAGAATGGACTGCTTTTGGACATAAGTAGAAATTTGTTACTGTATAGTTAACTATGTGATGAAAAATTATAAATAATTAAACAGTAGAAAGGTATGTCATTAAAATAGTTGTGATTGTATCTACACTTGTATCTACAGTGTTTGGCAGAGTTTAATAAAAAGAGGGTGGATTTCAAACTTTCTGAATAATTTTATCTAGGACCAATTTATTTGGAGAAGTAGCAACTCACCTAGCTCATTGTGGGAAAAAGGAAAGATGGTGAACCTCAACAAATAGCTAATGCCGGAAGTAGGATTGCACTCTTAGGAGATTCGAGCCAACCGGAAGTTCTTTCATCGCATCTTGAAAGTTCATTGCGCAATACGGTAATGCTCAAACTCACTCAAAAAATTGATTGAAAGCCACAAAACTGGTATGGTGGGTTTGTGTGCCCTCTGAAGCGTTAAGCAGAGAGGGGGCATTCGGTTTGATACTGATCTGTGGGAGAAACCAACGCTCTGCGGCTTGAATTAGCTGCTTCGCCACCCGGCCTCTATTTTCTTGAGGTTCTTGAACAACCACTAAATTGCGCGTTAACCGATTATTGGCGGATAGAAAACAGAGGGATTTGAAACGACTATCCGTTTTTTGGAAATTTGTCGTATTAAACCCCACTCTGTGATATTGCTGCGATCTAAATACTACGCAGTCCGTTGTTTGTCTTGTCATGAAAGCTGCTTTGTGCTTCGTTACGTAATTAGTCGCGTTGTCGTGGTTTCCTGTTCAATGAATCTTTACGCAATATTTGTCGACCTTTGTAGTCATAGTCTTTGTTAAAGTTAAATTCATCGCTTCTTTCTAGAAAAACTTCCATAATTTGCCAGAGAGAACTTGGGTAGAAGAAAGAAAATCAATTTATAGATAAATTTTAAAGAAACATACGGTATGTAGGCAAGGACCTATTTGATCTAGAAAATCAGTCAGTAAATCGACTTGGAAAAACATACACATGAGTAATATGTGACTCTGTGATGTGTTCAGGTGTGTGTGTAGTTTAAGCATGATAATAAAGCATCAAGTTGTGCGGAGTTGGTGTTTTATAAACCCTCCGTTCAGAGATGCGGTGTTAACAGTGAATGTTGGGTTAGGAGGGAGAAATAGATGGAGTGTGAGATGGAGGGGCAGCCTGGGTGAAACAATAAAAGGAATATGTTGAGAGATAGGAGAACAAATCTCGGATTTAAATTTAAAGCTTTTTCGTAGAACTCACGATCTTCCTGAACACCTTCAAGGAAATGAGGGTCAGCCTCTATTTTGACACACTGTCCATTATCTGATTGAAAACTGTCTGTCTCAGGTGACAGCTACATACTGAGCTTTGAATGTCAGAGGTCAACTTAAACTTAAACAACTCTCAGAAATCTTGCTTTTCAAATATGTCGTCAGGCTTCTCATGTGATCTGTCGATATTAATAACATTTCAACCACAAGACTACTAAGCTGTTTAACGGTTCTTTGGCGTCACGGTAGTCGCTATTTATACCGCGATCATCGATTGGAGGTTGGTCTCCGAGTATTTTTCTCTGTATTCTAAAGGCAAATTCATCTTTACACAAAACAAAAGTGAACAAAATAGAAAAAGAAACAGATGACATCTATGAGAAGCAATTTTTCGCGACCAAAGGTCACAGTTCCGCTTCCTCCTGTTCTGAGGTACGAAATTACAAACATGTGTGAAGGGACTGGTAACCAAAAATTCTTAAAACCACCAATGAGAGTTAAGAAATTCATCCTACAATAAAAACCACCACGTTCTCTACATCGGTGACTAAAGATCAAAGAGTCAAATCTCTGGCTCCTCATCTCTCGAGAAAAGAATATTTTTACGATTAAACTGGCTGGAAGAGCGAAAGTGAAAAGTGGAGAATGGGGAAAAAGAGAATGTTCTGAGTAGAAGGAGCAAAAGCAGGTTAAGCATAGGAGGATTTCGGTTTCCAAGTAAAAAGAAGCGCGCAGCAGTTTGCAGAAAGCTTGATCGCTTTTATCGAAGCCAAGAAAAATGAAATCTTTAATGAAGCGCATCATGAGGCGCAACAATCCCTGGAATGTTTGCGAATACAAAGGATCGAAATGGAACAGAAAGTCAAAATGATAGAAACAGCAGTCACAAAAGCTAAAACGCTTTTAAAACGAAGCACCAGCGCAGAGCTTGCAGAGTGAGATAAGGCAATAAACACAATCATCCCGAAAGAAGTCGATGACGAGCGCGAAGAACTAGAGTGTGACCTCGAAGGTCTGTGTCAATTAATCTTTGAGGAAAACAAAGCCTTAAAGGCAAAAACAATACATGGGGGAATCTGCCGTGTATTTACTGTTTCCTTACTCGGAACTGGTCAGCTCAGACGACCACCATAAACCGTATAATATTATCCAAGCTTTAATGATGATTCGATCTAAGAGAAATACATTTGTAATTCGAAATCAGAAAACGCAAATTTAGTCATAATCTCATGGCAAATTTCAAGAAAACATGACTGGAAACTTACTTCTGTGGCGGGTCGTAAAAACAGGTTTCTCACTTCAGGTTAGCAGATTCGGGTAAGCGAACAGATACAAAACTCGACTTCTCTCTCTTACTGATTCTTCTGAAAAACTGGTTTAAGTCACGACAAGCTAACACTTTAAATCATTGTGAGGAATTAATGTCAATCACGAATTGTGTTAATTGAATTATATCTGTCATCATAGGCAACGCCTATTTACTAAACGAAAAATTTACCTCTGAGTCCAAAGCGGATCAGTCGACTGCTAAAGGAAAAGACTCACTGAAGCGATTATTGGAATTGAAGCGAACTTTGTTTTAACAACAAAAAATGCCAAAGGACAACAATGTTACGAAAAGCGTGACCGAGTAACTGCAGAAATAAAAAATCAGGAACGCCATGACTGTGCAACAGAAGTGCGAGTGAAAGATAACCGCGATGGTAGCTACAAAGCCAGCTACTTTGCCAAAGAAATAGGAAGATGCCAAACAGTAGTCAAAGTGAACGAAGAAGAAGTTCGAAGAGTCCTTTCTCGGTTGAAGTTTCAGCCAGACAATTCAGACCCGTGTTATCTTGTGGACAACAGGGTTCGTCTCCTGGAATGTTAAGCGATCCCTGTGGAGTGGCGGTGAATGAACGTGATGAAATTGCAGTGGCTGAGTGGGATAACCACAGGGTTCAGGTATTCAGTAGTGATGGAACTTACTTAAGATCTTTTGGTAGCAAAGGTGATAAAGAGGGAGAGTTCAACTGGCCTGCTGGGATAGTTTTTGATAAAAACAACAGCATTATAGTGGCGGACTGGCTTAACCACCGTGTTCAATTGTTCAGTGAGCAGGGTGAGTACCTGAGCCAGTTTGGTGGGAAAGGAAATCTTGATCACAACATGTTTTTACCTCAGGGTGTATCTGTAGAGAATGACGGAAATATAATTATTGCTGATTCAGATAACAAATTAATCAAGATCTTTTCTCCTGAAGGCTATTATTTAAGTAAATTCGGGGGTGAGGGTTCTTTAACCTTTCCCTTTCACTGTATACAGTATGAAAAATATCTCATAGTGTCAGACTACGATGAACATTGTATCAAAATGTTTGATAGAAATGGTAATTTTCTGTACAAACTTGGAAAGAAGGGGGAGGGGGATGGAGAGTTCAATAACCCTCCTTGTTTGTCAGTTAATAAGGCAGGACACCTGATGGTCTGTGATGCATTGAAGCTCAGAGTTCAGGTATTTGATCTTAGCGGAAATTTTATAACAAAATTTGGAATAAAAGGGGACAATAAAGGAAAATTTAATCTTCCTACCTCTACCGCATTGCTCAACGATGGTCGAATAGTTTTGTCTACTTATGGTAACCATCGCATTGAGATTGAGATGTTTGAATAGACTAACATCAGTATGCCTTTATAGATTTGAATCAATTGTGTGCAACGTTCAAACATGAAACTGCTTTCGACTAGTGATGTATATTCTCGGTAAGAATCTTCTGAATGGTCAGTGGAACTACAAAACAACCAATCACATCACAAATTTCAGAAATTGCTCATTAAAACCCTTTACTTGAACTCCCAAGAACTGATTGGTCAATTCTCTCGTCTGGCTGTTACACATTTCTTTGTGAGTTAGTTTTGAGAACTTGGTGTTAAATCAAGATAATAACTTCTACCTGATAACTTTGAGTATTGAGGAACTTTTAAATCTTCTTCTGGAATTTTGGTCTTATTATTAACAGACGTTCCGACTGAAACCATTGGTCTTCATCAGTGTAGTTTGTCACGTGGTAAATCACTCTCACGTGACAAACGTCGGGAAACGAAGACGAGGGCCCGGTCTCAAGTCTGAGACACTGAGAGAACCGCGCCGGAGTCCCCCCTTTCTTTTCAGGGTTGGGTCCTCTACCCTTTCCTATATCGCTTCTTTTATCCGCACGGTCTCAAGTGTGAGACAGAGAGAACCGGAGTCTTCCCTTTCTTTTCCCATATCGCTTCTTCCCACTCCCTCATTCCTCGACGTTTGTCACGTGATAGTGATCTACCACGTGACAACTACACTGATGAATACGGATAGTCTCAGTCGAAACGTCTGTTAATAATTAAGACGAAAATTCCAGAAAATTTCTACTTGATAAGTTTGAGTATTCTCATTACCTGTTTGCTGGATAATGTATGGATATCATAGGGAGAAGTTTCATGTTAATCGCTTCTGGGAGTTTAAGGGTCACACTAAGTGTGATCTGTCAGTCAGCCTGGTAAATAAGCTCTTTAAGGTCAATAATTGCACAAGTCTGAAAATTTTTGTTTGATCATGATCAAGTCTTATAGTATAACAAGAATATGAAATACCAAATCATTAATTATGTTAAGAGGTATAGCTTTAAGTAATGTTACATCTAAGATAAAGCAATTGTACAGCCTTAGTTATTTTCTCGAATGTTTCCACCATGCTGAGCGGGGAACCTAGTCCTGAGTTAAACCAGTGGAGTAAATGACTGCTTTTCAACATTTAATTTAGTAAAATTTTGTTTTTGCATATATAAGTATGCAATATAAAATTGTAAATAATCAAAATGTAAAAATATGTCAATAAAACGGTTGTGATTGTTTTTAAACTTTGCAGTATAATAAGTGTTTGATAAAAACAAAAAAGGCTGATTCGAAACTTTCTGAGTGATTTTTGAGCAGTTTACTAAGAGTGGTTGTACATTCACCCGCTAAAATATATGTGTTTCACCAGCCGGGTGGTTTGTACTGGGAAAAACTGTGCCCGAGGTCAAGATCTTGGATACCGCCCGAGGCCACAGTTTTTTCCCAAAACGGACCGACCTATAGGGTGAATAACATTTTTATTTTTATCTAATACATAACTACCCTCCGAGCAGAGCCTTTTCTTCTTCTCTTAAAGCTTCTTCTTTTCTTCTTTTAACCCCCAAAGTGAAAAGGCTCTGTCGACATCCTGTTGTTGCTTTGAAATGTCGAAAACCCCACGGTCGGAGACTGAGCCTAAGTGCCAGTCCCAACAGCCCAAGTGCGCTTAGGTCTCTGGGAAAGCTTCTTCAAACACAAATTTCAAAATGGCTACCCGTCCAGCACTCGAGAGTGAAAAAGGTTCTCCAAATGACTCAGACACTGATACTTCGGAACCTCAGCCATCTACTGCAAAGAAAAGGAAATCAGCTACCCTTGAAGCATCCTCTCGTCGGCAAACTAGTGTGACGTCACTCAGCGCTTCAGTGCGACGTCACTCAGCGCTTCAGTCCCGTTTCAGTAGAAACACGCGGATTTCTTGTCAAAAAAGTATTGTTTAAGCAGTCTATTTGCTTTTCAGTCAACAGCTAAGTATCGTTCAACATTTAAGATTGAATGGAGTAACTTATATCCCGTGAAAGTAGAAAGAAACGACATGCATTCATTTTATTGTGTTCCTTGTCTCAAGACAATACGGTGTGACCACCAGGGTCTAAAAGATGTGAAAGATCATCGTAGTACAGAATCTCACAAGTTGCTGACAGATAGATAGATAGATAAGATAGATAATAATCTTTAGACAGGGTGCGTTCTCACAGAAGTGGTTTTCAGAACGGCCCTGTATATCCCACCCATCCCACCCCAGGGGAGGACATCCATCACACAGTAATCTCGTGTGTGGGAAATTAACGTCTCCTACCCCAACCCTACAGGAGACGGGACCTCCATTTATTCGTCCCTATCCGAGAAGACTAGAATATCTAACCATTTCTTGAGGTTATAGAAAGGCAGCAAATTCTTCTCAATTATTTTAAGACCCTGAGTGTTGGTCCGGCCGGGGCTCGAACCCTCGACCTCCCGCACAACAGTCCAGCGCTCTATCCATTGAGCTAACCGGGAGGCGGAAAGCAGCAAATACTCAGCCATCAGTAGCAGGCATGTTTGGTTCAGGTGAGAGCATTAAACAAAGTCTTACCAGAGCAGAAGTCGTAACAACCAATTTTTTAATCCAACATAACCTCCCGCTTGCAACTTCAGATCACCTTGGGCCACTCTTTAGGGCAATATTTCCGGACAGTGAAATTGCTAAGCAGTAGGGATGTGCAAGAACAAAGACTATGGCTATCATCAATAGGACCCTGGGACCACATTGTTACAGCTATGTTGTACAGCACTGTCAGAAACATCCATTCAGCATTGGGATTGATGGGTCAAGTGATAAAGATGTTGAAAAGATGAATCCAGCAACAGTTAGAATTTTTGATGTAGAAAGAGCCAAAACTGTTGCATCTCATTTTAATCACATGTGTGTGACAAGTGGTAGGGATGCGTCAAAGGCACAGACTCTTTTTGGTGTTGTCCAGGAAAAGTTAGAGAATGATGAGATACCATGGACTCAAGTTGTCAGCCTTTCAGAAGATAACACTAATTTAATGGTGGATTCTCAAAATTCTTTGGCATCCCGCTTCAAAGAAAAAAATTCAGACCTATGTATTGGGATGCCCTTGCCATTTGGCGCACATTGCAACAAGTAGAGCGCGTGACGAATTTGCAAAGATTATAGGAATACGTGTAGAAGAGCTTCTTATTGATCATTGTTACTGGTTTGAGAAAAGCACAAAACGGAAAGGGATCTTAATTGAGTACATGCAGCTTTGCAACCAGGAATATGGTAAGATGCTGGAGCATTCTTCTACAAGGTGGCTTTCTTTAGAACGCTGCATTCAACGCACACTTGAGAAGTATACTGGATTGAAGTCATACTTTCTGAGCGAAGATGCTGATGAAGCAAGATTCAAGAGGTTACAAAAAGCCTTTGAAAATCCACTGACAGAAGTTTCCCTGTTTTTTCATAATGATTTTGAGGATCAAGATATCGAGGATGTCTTAAAGCGATTAGCATTTTGTTCACGACAAGGCCACGAAAAGAAAAAATTGAAATTCTTTGCGCTTTTTTTGGTAATACTATTCCTGTCACATTAAATCGTGACTTTCATGGTTACAACACAAGATCGAGAAATGACGCTCGAAAATCCAGTGCCACAAGAACATGGGGTCATTGGTCGTCAGTTAACTTTAGCGCAGATATATGGAATGGCAAAAGCGCAAAGAATGAGAGACAAAATCTCGAAACTTGACGAGAGCTGTGATAACATCGAAGCAAACGTTGCCAAAGTAAAAAGAAGCGCGCAACAGTTTGTAGAAAGCATGATCGCTGTTATCGCAGTCAAGAAACAGGCAATCTTTAGTGAAGCGGATCATGAGGCGCAACAATCTCTGAAACGTTTGCTAACACAAAGAATCGTGATGGAACAGAAATTCAAAATGATCGAAACAGCCGTCAAAAAAGCTGAAACGGTTTTAAAACGAAGTACAAACGCAGAGCTTGCAAAGTTAAATGAGACAATGGGCACAATCATTTCGAATGAAGGCGATGTTGAGCGCGAAGAACTAGACTGTGACTTTGAAGGTATGCGTCCATTTATCTTCGAGGAAAACGAAGCCTTAAAGGCAAAAACAATTCAAGAAGGGATCGACCGTGTATTTACCTTTCGACCCAACGAGACCAAGGCGCATCAGTCAATTGCTGAAGGAAAAGGACTCACCGAAGCGATTGTTGGAATTGAAGCGAACTTTGTTTTACAAACAAAAAATGCTAAAGGACAACAATGTTGCAAAAAGCGTGACCGAGTAACTGTGGAAATAAAAAATCAACACAGCCATTACTGTGTAACATAAGTGCAAGTGAAAGATAGCAACGATGGAAGCTTCAAAGTCAGCTACTTTGCCAAAGGAACCGGACGATGCAAGGCCGTTGTCAAAGTGTACGAAGCAGCAGGTCAAGGTAGTCCTTTCTCGGTTCAAGTTTCACCCAGACAATTCAGACCCGTGTTATCCTAATGCCAAGGACGTATATATACGTCCTAAAATAGGACCCTCAGATACCGAGGACGTATATATACGTCCTCTGACAAGCATTTTGTTTCTTTTCTCGGTCGTTCAAGGTTTTTATCCGTGGTTGTTTCAAAGGACCTGGGAACAATTTGAGAATCCGCTGACCACAGAATTTTGCACTGTGGCACAACATAACACCCAGAAGGCTTTGTTTATTTTCGCGGCAAATCCTTGCCAAATCCAACATGGCGGCCAGCACACGTCGAATGACAGCTGAGGAAGTTTTGGTAGAAGTTTTCGCTGATAGAGACTCTGATATGAGCGACGAAAGTGATGGAGATGTTTCAGAGTACAATGAAAGTATTTCGAGCTCGGAGGATGAAGATGAAAGCGGGGAAGAAGTCGAAGAGATCGACGAACTCGAAAGCGAGAATGAAAATAACGAAGATAGTGAAAGTGAGGAGGACAATGTCGCAGCTAAAAAGAGTTATACAATGCCAAAGGGCTCAAATTGTTGAGTAAAATTATTTTATGAAAAATCCAATATGGCCGCTGGTTGCGAGGCATGCACCTGGGTTGGCATTCAAAGGGTTAAGTCAACAAGGTTCGTCTCCTGAAATGTTACGCAATCCCTGGGGAGTGGCAGCGATTGAAAGTAATGAAATGGCAGTGACCGCGACAGATAACCACAGGGTTCAGGTATTCAGTAGCGATGGAACTTACTCTTATGTTACTTTGGTAACATAGGTGACAAACAGAGAGAGTTCAACTGGCCTGCTGGGATAGCTTCTGATAGAAACAGTAACATTATAGTGGTGGACAATGGTAACCACCGTGTTCAATTGTTCAGTGAGCAGGGTGAGTACCTGAGTCAGTTTGGTGGTAAAGGAAATCTTGATCACCAGCTGTTTAATCTTCTTGGCTTATGCGTAGACGACGGAAATATAATTATTGCTGATTCAGACAACAAATTAATCAAGATCTTTTCTCCCGAAGGCCATCATTTAAGTAAATTCGGAGGTGAGGGTTTTTTAACTTTTCCCTTTTACTGTATACAGTCTGGAAAATATCTCATAGTGTCAGACTACGATGAACATTGTATCAAAGTGTGTGATAGAAATGGTAATTTTTTGTACAAATTTGGAAAGAAGGGGGAGGGGAATGGGGTATTCAACAAACCTCGTGGTTTGTCAATTAACAAGGCATGACACCTGCTGGTCTGTGATTCATTGAATTTCAGAGTTCAGGTATTTGATCTTAGTGGAAAGTTTATAACAAAGTTTGGATCTAAGAGGGAGAAGAGAGGAGAATTTAATCCGCCTGTCTCTACTGCTGTACTACGAAAAGGAACACCCTGCATTAGCTAAAAGAATTGCTCACTTTTTAAGGAGAATTTTCCAGCAGAGAAAGCTTAGCGACTGTCAGAGTCTGTTTTAGCTACGAAATACGGTAGAAATCGATTATTTATTGACAGAACCCAAGAGTCATTTTTCCCGTACAGAACGCGTTCTCTGTTATTCTGTCACGCAATGCTAACTATAAATCAAAGGCGGCTGGCGTTGGAATTCTGCCTGCTGTTCCAGAATAATAATATGTGTGGTAAGTTTACCCGAGGAAACCCTCGAGAATATCATCACCAAATTGTTGGCTCGCATAGTGAAACAGAACACTGACAAGACGGGCCGTATAATAATACGGGCCGTACAATAATACGGGCAGTATAAGAATAGGAAGAAACGCGTGAAGTGTAATGTATTATATCACTAAGCGTTGTTACTGTTTAATGTACGTTTAACTTGTAATCTCTACGGTTTTCTGTTTACAGGGTCTTCGTGTTCGTACTACGAAAACGAAGACCGGGTCTTAGGTCTTAGGTCTTCGTTTTCGAAAAAATACACGCGAATAATAGGTGACTTTGTGATGTGTTCAGGTGTGCGTGTGATGACAAACCATTGCGCGGAGTTGGTGTTTTATAAACCCTTCCTTCAGAGATGAAGTGTTGGGTTAGGAGGGAGTGAAAAGATGGAGTGTGAGAAGAAAGGCAACCTCGATGAGGCAGTAAGATAGGAGAAATACACGCGAGTTATTTGTGACTCAGTGATATGTTCAGGTGTGTATGGGCATGATAACAAAACATCAAGTTGTGGGGAGTCGGTGTTTTATAAACCCTTCGTTCAGAGATGCATCTTTAACAGTGAATGTTAGGTTAGGAGGGAGGAACAGATGGAGTGTGAGAAGGAAAGGCAGTCTGGGCGAGGCAGTAAAAGGAATGTTGAGAGAAAGGAGAAAAAAAATTTAGAGCTTTTTCGTAGAGGTCACAATCTTCCCAAAGACCTTCAAGAAAATGATGATCAGTCTCTTTTCTGAAACATTGTTCATTTTCCGATTGAAAACATGTCTGTCTCAATTGAGAGCTAGATACTGAGCTTTGACGGTCCGAAATCAACCTTAACTTACAATTCTCAGAAATCTTGCATGTCAAATATGCCATCAGGCGTTTCATGTAATTGGTCAATATTAATAGCATCTCAAACAGAAAACTTTATTTATTTAATAGATATTTGGCGTCACGGTAGTTGCTAATTATGCCTCGATCGTCGATCGCAGTGTTAGTCTGCCAGTTTTTTGCACTGTGTCCAAAGAGGAAATTCAACTTTACACAAAACAAGGGTGAAAAAATGGAAAAAGAAACTGATGACATCCATGAGAAGAAATTTTATGCTGCCTGACGTTAGTTCCGTTTTTCTCTTGTTCTGATGTACGAAATCAAACATGTGTGAAGGAACAAGTAACCAAAAATTCTAAAACCACTAAGGAGAGATAAGAAGTTCATCCCACAATAAGTCTACCACGTTCTTCCCACCAGTGACTAAAGAATCAGGTATTTTGCTCATCATCACACGAGAAAACTGGCTGGAAAAGCAAAACTGAAAAGTGAAGGAATGGGAGAGAGTTGTTGGAGTGGAAGGAACAGAAAGAGGTCAGGGAGAGAGGAGGATTTCGGTTTCACTTCACAATTATTCTGAATGAAATTTTACGGATGTTTTTACGTCTATGTTTTGCACAGTAAATCCCCAACCAAGCTCGAGTTAACGCTTCTGTCAATGGCATCGAGTGATAAATGTCAAAGCGAATTTTGTTTTTCGCTTATTTCATGTGTTCCTCCGTTTCCAGCGGGGCCAAAACACTAAACAAACGTGATTGCGATTTGCCATATTCAATTTCAGTGAAAATTTACAGAACATTTTTGAAATAGGATTAAAAAAATGTGGAGTGATCGTACAAAAATCGCTCTTGAATAAAAAGTATTTAGTAATTAAAAAATTTGGAGACATGTTTTTGTTGTTTACACGTAAAACTAGCTACTGTCAAAATTTGAGAGCAATCGAACAAATTCCCTTTGACTTGTAGCTCTTAAAAGGTGAATCGGGCGGTCGTATGTAGAAGTCGTGAAAAATTCGACAATTCATTTTTTTTCCAAATTTTTGGTATAGTCTGATAGTCAGTCCTATAAGCTTTAATTTGATATGGGGCTTAGATATCTACAGTTTAAACCGGACGCCCTACATCGCTTGCACGGTAACCTTGGGTAAAATTTTGTTATTGCGTAAGTAACTAAGCAATATAAAAATGTAAATAATGAAAGTGTAAAAATACGTCAATAAAATAGTTGTGGTTTTTTTTAAACTTTGTTGTATAAAAACAAAGAGTGATTCGAAACTTTCGACTTGCGAGCAATTTACCAGGAGAGGTTGCATATGCATCCGCTAAAATATTAAATCTCAATAAATAGCTGAATTTTCGGACCGGAAGTAGTGTTTCACTCCTGACAGATCCAAGCCAACCGGAAATTCTTTCATCCATACCATGAAAAACTCTTTGAGTTCATTTTAAGTTTTTCGTTTGTCTAACTATTCTAAGTCACTTCGCAATTTCGAACTGATTATATTAAAGTTTTATTGATTTCTTACAATACAAATACTACTACGTTGGACGTCAATTTCGCGTTAAGCGGGATAAATTACGTGTATAAAATGATTTATTTTTAAAACTATGTGACTCATATTTTCAAATTATTAAAGACATGAAATTACCAAGGGCATGGTTTTTAGAGAGCAGTCATCATTTACCACCAAGGGGAGGGTGGAGGATTTTTCAGGGGGTAGCACGAGGTGTTCAAGAGGAAGGCAGGGAATCAGTCGTTGCCAACAGAGTAGGGATCTTACGCAACCACGACGGCGACGGCAACGAGGACGTGGAAAAACAAGAGATCTAATTGGCAGAATAGCTCAGCACGTGCGTCTTGAAACTTTGTACATTTCTTAGCCGTCCTAGGCAAAACAACAACGTGAAATCGCCAAAATTTGCGTCGTCTGCGAACCGAAACCGCGACGCCAGATTATTTTAATTTTCATTTGGAACTCAACGCTATTTTTATACGTCATACTGAAGTTGAGCTGTGGAGCCGTATAAGACAGTAAGCTCCTGCAACCATTTTTGAAATTCTAACTAAGAGTAGAAATTCATTCTTTAATCGAAGTCTTCCTTGGCGTTGCCGTCCTGATTGTGTAAGGTGCCTATTATCAAATCGGGGGGGGGGGGGGACTATAGATAATTGACTGCTAATGGAGGGGTGATTATTAGAATATTGGATCGAGTAAATTATATCGCGACAAAACCATAATCCTTCCCAGAGATAAATATTGGCCAGTTCCTCGTGTAAAAAACTCAGCCATGCTCTAAACCTCGCCTCCTTTATAACTTCAAGTCCCCAATGCATCATGTAGTCCGCGTTTACTTGTTGCTGATTCCGAAGGCAGCTCTACAAAATACTGCAGCCGCAGCAGCACTTCTGGGGGTAGTCTGGAGCATACACTTTGTGATCAAGACCATAGACCCAGAAGCGACTTGATTGCTTCTTCCACTGGTAGGCAACTTCAGACACGGGTACTGCTCGTAGCTGTTGGCGCTGGAGACAAAGACATGTCCATAGCTAATTAGTATAGCACGAATGTTAGGACGCTAAGAAGAAAGAGCTGTACAAACCACGCCGAGTGGACAGCAGTAAGAATCTCTCCTTTAAATATTCTACTTTTTTTACTACTGTTGTAAGAATATTCCACGTGTATTTCCGATTTATTTAGCTGAGATGTGTTACTACTTGTTTACCCAAAGATGGCAGATAAGAGTTATTGATGTGACCTGGTTTAAAATATTATTTGATAAAAGACCTATCTACCTGCTTAAGTATGCTCTTGGCAGGCCACTTGGTGCTGTGTTCGTCCACAAGCCTCTTTGAGCCCATGTTTACTTGCTGGTCAAAAAAGGTCGTGATGGGCCAAACCTTAATGAGAATCACAGAGAACATGGTTGTAGTTTAGTAGGAACGAGAAGGTGAAAGAGATAAAACAGTTTTCAATTGTGTCATAAGTAATCCAGGATTGCATTAATTTTAATTTGCTTTACTCTTCTCTGTGATTGGTACAAAAAACTACTCAACCAATCGGATGCGAAACTAAAACCAATCATGACTTGGTCGCCTGCGTTTTCCCGCGCTTTAGGCGGCTTGCCTGTTTTTACTTTGATTTCTCATTGGCTTACGATTCAGGTAGCTTTCTCGTTCTTCAATCTCCCCGAAGCTCTTTCTCACATTTCCCTTTTGCTAACTTTGCTGTTGCATTTACAAATCTGCTCACTCGCGTTTTCTCGCGCTTTAGACAAATTTGTTGTTTTTATTTTAGGCTCTGATTGGCTGCCTGTGATATCCCCCTCATCCTGATTGGCTGTTATGATTACTTTGCTTTTGGTTTGGAAACTCAGTCGTGAAGCGCGCTATGTTGATGTAAGACGAATAGTCTAGTGGTAAGAAACGAAAAAAACTCACCCTTGGCAGTTCTTGCTTGAATATTTTAGTTCCTTGGGAATTAACGATGAGTTCAGCGGGCAACTGATCTGTTCTCTCCACGACATGATTAGATACATTGTTCTCCCTTAAAAATAAATAATAATAATAATAATAATAATAACACTAACTATAAAAATGATAATGATAACAATGATTATAATAATACTGTTTGTAAAAATTATAATTTTTAACAGCTCAATAGGCAGCTCCAGGTTTAATCCATTCGATTTAAACAAATCTGTTGGGCGAATCGCAGGTGACTGCCCACCAACAGGCCACTCCTCGGGAACTGGTGCGCGACTTGTTCCCAGATGAGGTGATCTCTAAGGAAGCCTCTACGCTTGTTAGGTAAATTTCTAACGTCGAGAGTTTAAGTTTACAAACCTTACTTGAAAGAACATGGCGAAGTTTATGCATATAAATGGTTTCATTGACTTACCATTTTACAGTCAGCTGAATGAAAGTTTTTAACTGAGCTTGTCCCAAACACGTCGGGCACTTTATTCGGCCGTGGCCATTACAAACCTCGCAACTGCAATCGAAAAAGATTTTTAAAAGTCTTTGTCTCTTTGGAAGGAGTAGGAATGTTGATACCGCAACAAGATCTTTAAAATCTTCAAGAGCTGTGTCATTGATTTTGTTGTATATACAGTCGAACCTCTCCACATCGGCCACCTCAAGGACAGAAGAATGTGGCCGTTGTGAAGAGGTGACCTTTTTATAGAGAGGTGGCCGTTAGTTAAGGTTCGACTGTATCGTGAAGACCAAACAAACAAACAAACCAATGAAAACCAAGAGAGCTCTACACTCACGTTTTCAAACCTCTGCCCACGCAGTTAATACACTGTCGCCTTTGCTCCATTCCTTCCACGAGACCAGAACCCTGGCACCTGGAACAACGCAACTAAACAAACAAAAATAGAGGTAAATAAATTCAATAAATCCACTATCTTAGGATTTTACGAAGAATGGAATCCCAGATCTTTGGATTTCACGGGGAATCGAGTCCCAGATTTCTGGATTTCACGGGGAATCGAATCCCAGATCTTTGGATTTCACGGGGAATCGAATCCCAGATCTCTGGATTTCACGGGGAATCGAATCCCAGATCTCTGGATTTCACGGGGAATCGAATTCCAGACCTCTGGATTTCACGGGGAATCGAATCCCAGATCTTCGGATTTCCAAAGGAATCGATCAAGTCCTAGATCTTAGGATTTCAAAAGGAATCGAGTCCCAGATCTTCGGATTTCAAATGATCGAGTCCCAGATCTTCGGATTTAAAAAGGAATCAAGACCAGATATTCGGATTTTACGAGGTCCTCTTGATCTTCGGGTTTCGAGCTCGGATGGTCATAGGAATGCGAAATCTAGAATTCGATTCCTTGAGCGGGGACTCGAATGATTTTAGTTTCCTCCACGTCCGTGACCAAACAAATAACATTGTTCTTCATTAAAACGAATGAAACTAAAGATTTTGGCATTAACGTACCCTTCCACGTCCACAACACTTGTAACAGCGCTTGTATCCCACAACCATGCAATCATGACACGGCTGAGAATAAAAGTGAGATGAAACAATATAAATACGAGATCAAAGTAAAACCAAACTTATTTAAAGACATAATAATTTGGATATATCAACAAAGTTGAAATGGTAAATTGGCCACCGTAACGATTACAAAAGCTGACGTTTCGAGCGTTAGCCCCTCGTCGGAGCGAATAGAGGAATTGTGGACTGTGTGTGCTTTTAAAGGCATTAATGCCAAATTTAATAACAAGTTGTCCATGCTGAATAAACTGACAGTTATGAACCCCTCCCATATTTGACCCTGGGATATGTTCTCCTAAGGAGTTATATTCATCTGAGATGGGACTTCAAGTTCTGTAGTCAAGCATTGCTATTGGCTCCCTATTTTCTGCATTGATGATTAAGCGTGTCAAGTTTGTCAAGTTCGTTTTATATTTTCATGCATAGCCCGCTGAGGTGCAATGTTCTGCCTTTTTTGTTGTTCTCTTTTAGCGTGAATCAGAATCATCCTAATTCAATTCATATGCATCCTTGAGAACGGGGGGGGGGCGGGGGGACGGGGGGGCTATATAATAAGTTGTATTTTTAACCCTCTGCACCTTTGCATCAGTTTGCATATTCTCCATACTGTTCTTCATACATTTCCTAAGGTGCTGACAAGGAGAATTTGTTTAACAATCAAGAGCTTCTCTAGTTGGTGATCATTTCCCTTATTCTCCTGACCTTAATGTGTGATTCAGGGGTGATATCGTAAGGAGAAATAAGATGTTAGTCACACTTGGGGGTCAAAAGAGGGCTACTATCACACAACGAAAAAATGAACTGTACTCACTTTGATGTTGGCGGTGTGAGGAACTTCAATATTGGTTGTAAAATTCTTAAACAACTGAGGGGGTTGGGCAGGGATGCTCCATGGGGGTGGGGGTGGTCCATTAACAGGGCTGTCTATTGGCTGACCTAAAAATTCAAAGATTTCCTTCATTTCTCTTTTTATTTGCAATATTTAGACAGGCTGTCCCAGTTCAGCATTCAAGATGGTTTGAATGGTTTGCCTGTATAGAAAATACCAAGGCCAGAACACAGCAACAAAGGCTACATAATCCCGGCTACTCTTTGCATGAAGTGCGAGGATTCTTCAATGTTCTTTGCTAACCACCATAGAGAAGATGGAAGAGACGGGCCTAAATTGATTCATCGTCCTCCTGCGAGAAGACTAAAATGTCTAACCATTTCCGGAAGTAGAAAGAAAGAAAGAAAGTCTTAAGCACTCTAAACAACAAACGTGTCTAGTTACAATGATAAGGTTGAGATCGGACGTCAGCATTATCAGGCGCCTCTGGCAGCCGCTTCAGTCCATGTAACGATCTCACCTTTCCGCCCATCCCACCCCAGGGGAGGACATCCACCACACAGTAATCTCGTGCGTGGGAAATTAACGTCTCCTACCCCTAACCCTGCAGGAGACGGGGCCTACGATTTATTCGTCCTTATCCGAGAAGACTAGAATATCTATCCATTTCTTGATATTATAGAAAGGTAACAAATTCTCCTCACTTATTTTAAGACCATGAATATTGGTCCGGCCGGGGCTCGAACCCTCGACCTCCTGCACAACACAATCCGGCGCTCTAACCAATTGAGCTAACCAGGAGGCGGTATTGGCAATGGAAATACATTCTCGTAAGTCACTTTACTTTAAGACCCTAATTAAGTGTTCGTCCAGGCTGGACCTTTAACCTTTGACCTCTTGCAGTCCAGTGCTCTACAACATGAGCTAACATTAACCTTTCTCCTTCTATTTTATTGTTGGATTTCTAGGAGGATTATCTCTGTATCTCTGCCATCTAGAACAACTTTCAGAGAAATAAGCAACAGTAATTCTGCATGTAAAACAAAGAGTTAATGTTACTTAAAAGAAAATCTATGCTGCCAGTAAGGATATGATATTACTAAGTTAGTCACTACTGGCCCGGTAAGGTTCAAATTCTCACTTGGTAAGTCAGTACCTCGGTAAGGTTCAAATTTCCACTCAGTTTTTCGTGATTCACAGAAACTTTCTAGAGCATACTGCAAAAGTAAAATTCCGTGAAGAGAAACTTGAAAATAATGTAACATATTTATACCAATATCTGAATGATAAAGATAAAAATATAAATCTTTTTATAAGGTTGTAGTAGCAGCAAGTATGATAAATATTGTAAGAAATAAACAACTTTTTTGAGAGACATGTTTCGGCATGCTTATGCCATATCTTCAATCAATGAGTAACAGAACGTGAGTAATTATATAACAGACAAGTAGATGAATAAAATATTTACAGTTTGATGTAATACAAAAGCGGGTACTTATTACAACGTGGCACCAAACATCAAAGGTGTGAACTAAAACGCTAGAAAAGTATTATAATGCTGTAATTGTTTGTTAAGGTCAGGTTTGATCTTATTTATATGAAAGCTTCTTTGAGTTTTAAATTAATTGAGTTGTTAGCTTTAGTATTCTGGATTCTGCTAACAACTCAATTGATTTAAAACCCAAAGAAGCTTTTCATATAAATAACATCAAACCTAAACTTAACAAACAATTACAGTATTATAGCACTTTTCTAGCGTTTTAGTTCACACCTTTGATGTTCGGTGTCACGTTGCAATTAGTACCCGCTTTTGCATTACATCATACTGTATTTATTTTATTCATCCCAGCTACATGTCTGTAATATATAATTACTCAAGTTCTGTTACTCATTGACTGAAGATGGCGTAAGCATGCCGAAAAATGTCTCTCAAAAAAGTTGTCTATTTTACAATATATATCTTTTCATTGATTCTTTCTAGAATAAAAAATGGCAAAATTACCATCTATCTTTTAACTCCAAAGATTTGATTGTTAAATCTCCCCTGTTGCTGCTACACATAATTTTCCTTATGCGAATCAGTTGAGAGAATTTTGGTGTTACATCAAAATGACAACTTCTACCTGATGTGTTTGAGTAATCTTATTACCTGTTTGCTGGATAATTTATGGATATTATGGGAAGAAGTTACATGTTCATCACTTCTGGGTATTAAAGGGTTAAATAAGGACACAAAAGGAAAATTGTACTTACATGATAAGCGCTTGAGGGAACGACATCTTTAATCACCATTTCCCTTGCTGGAGCAGCTCCATAACAACAGTGTTCACTTACAAACTGAATCATTGCATCCTGAGCTTGTTCAGCTGTTATTGCAGTGGCCCTATAATGTGTAGAAGTACTCAGGGTTTGTCACTGATTTTCATTTTCTCTCTTCACAAACTTGCACTCTTTATGACTGGGTGCATAAGTTCAATGAACCAATATAATAATGAACATACTATGCATCATCTTATTGGTCAATACAGTTTCCAAGTGGATGCTTTATCAGGTTATATATAGAGCCTGCATGTATCTAGTTCTGTCATAAAAGCAATGTATCCCTCCTGGCATACAACTGCATAGATATTGCCTGTGCGCCGAAGACAACAGCATATTTTTGCCATATGATTGTTTAAGGTGAAGTCTAAATATAAAACAAAGCAATCAGTGTATGGTCCCCTTGTGAAACTAGTAAGTATTGTTTCCCTGAGAGTTCTGATGTTTCCCTCTACTTCATCTCGGGCAGCATCATGACTAGTACTCTTGGGATGACAAAACTAACTGTTTGACCCTCAGGACCATACATGAAGTGTCTATAATGTAAAACTTACTGTTGGAAATGCTGTTCTGGCATCTGTGAGGAAGGAGGGGGCACATATGGGGGCGGAGGAGAAACAAATGAACAACCTAGAAATTGGATTAGATAATTAACTTCTTAAGATATTTGTAACAACATAAAAAAAAACCTATCAGGTTACTGCGAAGTATTCTTTCAGTTCAATACGACTTCTTCTTTATCCTATTGTTCAAAGCATGTCTCAACAACTGCAACATTTAAAATGGCCATCCCGTAAACACACCAAAATGAGGTGCTCATAATTATTGAGGGTCAGGGAAGCAAAATGCATACATTACAGTTACCAGCTCATAAAAGCTATGTGTATGTTATATTGCATGGGGATCCATCTCACAAACATGGATAATCAATAAATAATAATGTCAATAAAATAAATAGTAATGTATAAATCAGAATTAGCAGAGGACATCCATGAGGTAAGCTTCTGTAGTCATCTGCATCCAGGTTGAAGTGGAAATTATTGCAAGCACTGCGCTTTGCTGAGAGAGGATCAAACCTGGACAACATGGAGAAAAACCTTCTATACAAGAACCAGAAACCATCAATCTAGCTTGAGTAAAGTGCTCAATGAAGTTTTAAAAACTTGGAAAAACCATAGCCTACCAAATTGTGTTTGTTCATATCCAGAGTAATGTGCAAACATGTCAGGAGGGGGTGTAGATGGAGATGAAGGCTTAGCAAACTGGTTATCAAACACATCCTGAGAGGGTACATCTGAGCCAGAATATGTGGGTCTGTCTACTCTGCCTGCTTAATGATAAATCAGTTTACAAATTCAGTCAAGAAATACATTTAATTTTTTTATTTATCAAATTACCTCATTAGGATAAATATTTAAAAGGAAGCATGATAAGTTAAATACATTGATGTTAGAAGAAAGAAGAAGAAGAAAGTCTTAAGCACTCTAAACAACAAACGTGTCTAGTTACAATGATAAAGTTGAGATCGGACGTCAAAATTATCAGGCGCTTCTGGCAGCCGCTTCATTCCATGTAACGATCTCACCTTCCCTTTCATCCCACCCCACGGGAGGACATCCACCACACAGTAATCTCGTGCGTGAGAAATTAACGTCTCCTACCCTTAACCCTGCAGGAGACGGGGCCTTCGGTTTATTCGTCCTTATCCGAGAAGACTAGAATATCTATCTATTTCTTGATATTATAGAAAGGTAGCAAATTCTCCTCACTTATTTTAAGACCATGAGTATTGGTCCAGCCGGGGCTCGAACCCTCGACTTCCCGCACAACGCAATCCGGCGCTCTAACCAATTGAGCTAACCAGGAGGCAGTTAGTGCATGACAAGGACACCTAAATAAATATAAAACTATGATGCTTAATATATGTTAGGTTTTGTCAAAGGAAAAAGAATAACTGTTTTGAACTAATATATAACATTGAACAAGACGTATAAGTGCCAAGCCAGATTCTGCTCATGGGAGAAAAGACAAGAAAATGAAAAGAAGAAGTTAATGATTAATTTGATTAGGAATTTTTCTGTATATATGCTTAAGTTCATTATCAGAAAACGGTGGCAAATATTTTGGCTGGCACAGTGTGCAGTGAAATATTTTTTCAGCTTCCCTTCCCAATGATGGATTCAGGGGAAGTGCAGTGTATTGTACTGGAAGTGTGAAAAGGTTGTGTTTGTAGGCATCCCGTGACGCCTATAGCGAAAGTTGTTGTTGTTGTGATACTCGTTGGCTGCCATGTGGATAGTGTGTGGATTAAAGTATTGAAATCAAAGAACATCGAAGGTTTTTATTGCTGTATATCCAAATATCACAGGAAGGGTCAAAAGATTTCTGGATCTCCATCCTCATGACACCCATGAAAATTTTTATTTGCAGAACTCATGCCTGAAATTGATGTTTTTCCAACAACAGAATTGTGATAACTACTCGGCTTGAGAAATTGGAAATATATCCTTAAATTATTTCTCAGTGTATTTGGTCTCTGGTGTAAAAGAAGAACTAAATGTACCAAAGCTTCGATCTTCCGCCAAGTCAGAAATTCCCCAAACTTCCTGTGTGTCCCCTTCCCTACGAACTTATACAGTTTTTCAACAAAACACCTCTTTTTTCAATCTTTAACCTATCATTAAACTGGATGCAGTGGAGATTGGTGTGCAGACTACAAAAGAAAAAAAAATATTCGTAACGTTATAACATATTTGCATACTTAAATAAATGCATTTCATAATCTATAATCAGTGGTTCTCATCAGAATTATATTGTATTTCACAGCACATTGATTGATATTGCCAATTCAGTTATTATCGGAATTATATATAACTTACTCACCAGTAAAGGCTAAGGATCCATATCCTTGTTGTTGAGGGTGCTGGGGTCCATAGCCAGGTTGCTGAGGGGGTGGGGGTCCATAGCCAGGTTTCTGAGGGAGTGGGGGACCATATCCTGGCTGAGGAGCAAAGCCAATCAGGGGTTGACCTGGAAAGGAAAAAATTCAAATATGCAGCAATCTACAGTTAACATATTCTCCATAGTGTTCTCTATACATTTCCCAAGGTGCTGATAAGGAGAATTTGTTTAACAATAAAGAGCTTCTTTAGTTGATGATCATTTCCTTTATTCTCCCGACCTTAATGTGTGATTCAGGGGTGATATTGTAAGGAGAAATTAGATGCTGGTAACCCTTTGGGATCAAAGGGTTATCAAGGAGACCAAGCACTTGTTACTTGCTGTAAATAAATAAAACGATAAATTTACTAATTGTAAATAAAACTTTTTGCGACAAAGCAAATATTCCACTTGAAACATGCTTACATTGTGAAGTTAGGAACTCATTTTAAACCACTGGTCCACTGTCTAATCACAATCAATCGAATAATTCATTAATTTTATTTTTGCATGAACTATTTATCAATGTACCTGCTTGATATCCTTGAGCAGGTCCGTAAGCATGGCCTGTGGGTGGATAAGGAGCTTGACTCATCGTGACTGTAGTCCAACAATATTCATGCGTTTCTGACAGACAGCTGTTATAAATAAATAAAAACCGAAATCCCTTTAAAGACACAACACAATAAGGATAATAAATTAGGAAGGTATTGAAAGCAATGGCTCGAACTTACCGAAAACCGTAAGCAACGAACCTTAGTTCAGGGAGGGTCGAATGATCGTAAAGCTGCAGATTTTGGAGTTTGCCGATGACAGTTTTTTCCGGTTTTGCTCGTGGAGGTTGAATATACCTTCAACAGATTTAGGAATGCAGCTATGAATGCGAGAAAAGAAATTTCACTTTCCATCGACGTAGTCACTAAAAGTTGGAATCACCTGAAACCACATGAAACCATCTGAAACCACCTGAAACCACCTGAAACAATCTAAAACCACAAATGAAATCACCTGAAACCACATGAGAAGCCATCTAAACCCACGTGAATCCATCTGAAATCGACAAAACAACTCGAAATAACCTAAAACCTCATCAAACTTAACAAACTGAAACGGACATAGTTCAAATTTATAGACACAGTTAACTCTCTCGTAAGCGACCACCTCGGGTCAGGAGAAAGCGGTCGCTTATGGAAGATAGTCGCTTACTAAAGGGGAAGACAGGAAGCCTAAATAATGAGAATCCCAACAAAGGTAGTCCAAACAATTCACAATTTGATCTTGTGTAACAGCCATCAAAGGCTCGACTGTTTTAATGAATGATAAAATGATAAATGATAAAATGTCTAACAGTACTGTATAAACATTATCGCAAATCGGTATCTTAATTTTCAGCATGACGCAAAGCTTCTGTATTGCTAATTTACTCTACTTTACGTCTATTTTTATCTGTTATCTCACTGTCACTGACAATGAAATTAGTTTCAGTTTCACGACGCATTCCAAGATCTCGTTTGATAACAAAGGGAAGAGAGATAAATCTTGTAATTACACACTGTGTACACGTTTTTCGAGCTGTGCGGTCTGCGGTCTGCGTTTTTGAGGTCTGTGTTAACGAGACACCTGAGTTGCTTTGAACGATTGTACCAAAAATGATTTCATATAGTAGAAGTACTTTAACGTTAAAACAGATATTCCGAGATCTCGTCTGATAACATCAATGACAAAAGAATGATAGATAAATCTGGTAATTATCCACAGGGAGCCCGGCTTACGGGTATCGTATATAATGCCCTACAGTACAGAATAGGCACCACAAACAGGTCTTCAAGGAAACATTCCATTGTTTTTGTTGAAAACACACTCAATTAGCTCTACGAATGGCTGGGAGTTAAACGGGAATATGCGAATTCATTTCTTGACAAAGCACTTGCGTGACAATAACAACATGCGATCGCGAATGCAAAGAAGAAACTGTTTTAAATCGAAAGAAATACGTGAATTTTTTTCAACGGGATCATGCAAATTATATATGAAAAAGCCCAGGAAGGCCTGAAGATTTTCAAACTTCCTAAGGGAATCTTGAACATTGTGTTACTTTTTAATCAGAGACGAATTTATAGCGTGACCTAGAGTTTTACTGACTTTGTTTTTTGCAAAAGTGAAATATATGTAGATTTTTTGCAAGGTATTTTACTGCAAATGACAGAATATAGCTGCTGAATGGTGGCTTTAACTTCCACTGCCAAAGTAAATTGACTAGATAGTTGAGATTTTGAGAAAGAAAAAGCTTAAAGCCCAGTTTGTGGTGCCTATTCTGTACTGTAGGGCATTATATACGATATCCGTAAGCCGAGCTCCCTGGGCTCTGTCCTCTTGTACCGGTTCACAAGAGCCGTTACAAAAGACCGAACAATACACAACAGCTAACCGATGACTCCTAAACAAAGAAAGAACAATGGTAATTCCCTTGTGAATCGGTACACCAGGACAGAACCCCCGATTTCAAACACTTATTTTCTCATGTTACCCGTAGTTTTTTAGGTGCTTTCATGTCGTTTTAAATTGTTTCGAGATATTTTCAGGTAATTTCAGATGGTTTCCTTGGGGGTTTCAGATGGTTTCAGGTGGTTTCATCGGCAGTTTCAGATGGTTTCAGGTTTCGGGTGGTTTCAGATGGTTTCAGGTGGTTTCAGGTGATTCCAACTTTTAGTAACTACGGTTGCAAGAGGCGCAAACACAGTAATCATCAAATATTCTGCTCTCTGGGCGTGATAAAATTCCACTATGGGAGAGATGGGGGTTATGTGTTTCCCCCTAGACCCTAGAGTGTACGTTAAGCTAACATACAGGTGAATGAGGAGAATTGGGGAAGAGAGACCTTAGCAAGAGGAAACAAAATGCGCCAAAGCAATCGAAGGGAATGCATTACTTCCTCTACCATCCCCATGTAGGGTGTGCTTTCTACATCCGGAAAACTGTGACAAGCTGGGTCCAGCTGGCAGGAGACGTTAATTTCCCACACACGAGATTACTGTGTGATGGATGTCCTCCCCTGGGGTGGGATGGGTGAGTTAGGACAGCAGGTCCACATCAGCTATTACAGCTGCCAAATTAATCAACCTGCTAAAACAAATAAATGAACTTCAACTTCATTTGGAGTTACTTATGTAATTTGTCCTGTTTTCCTCTGTGTTTTCTTTCTTTCTTTTCTTTTTTTTTTCCTTTTTTCTTGCTTTGTGTTGCCAAGGTTGCTGCAACCAAAGGGTTGGCTAGCTTGCGAAGCGATGTGTACTCTTGAATTGATTAGGCTTTAGCCTTCAGAACAGGCGTAATTTGTTTGCGCCGGAACAGGCGTAATTTTGAACACCGGGAGCAAGTGTAGGATGCATGCCAGGGGTTGAGCGACCATCTCACGCGGCTGACGCGTGGCGTACGTCACGAAGAATGACTGTGATGTCGATCTTTAGTCCACCCGTTTTCGCAGCAAGAGCAAGTTTGCGCTTTTCGTGAGAGAGGAAAAAATTTAGAGACAAATCGGAGATGCAGTGGTCGACTGTGCTAATAGCGCTTTCACTTTTGATATTGTTTTCGAATGTTACAGATAGTACCAAAATGGAAGGTAAGGTTTTTCCTCCCTCCGAAAAAAGAATAATTTTCCTCTAAGTTAAAGCCTACTAGGTAATGACTGTTTTGGACTAAGTATTAGACCCAAGGACTCCAGTCTCTTCATGTCAACGGTCTATGTATTCTCTAAATGAAATCGCTCAGTCACGTCGTTGCTAAATCTGTCGAGAAATGAGGTTTGAACTTTTCGCTAAGCACATTCCTACAAAAAGTACTTTCAACTACTTTCCGCAAAACAAATGTTTCCAGTTGCTATGGTACCTACGCGCGTAGTTTTGTAGCGCGCGCTCCAGAAACGGTTACGGTGCGCCAATTAACAATTGGTTCATGCTTTAGCATGCACTATCCAGTTATGGAGCACGCGGGAATTGAATTAAGTTTGGAGAGCAAATGTCACCCTCTCTAATAAAGTCTACTTACTTACTTACTAGGGCAACTCTAGAATGAACCAATTGTTTTAGAACATAGCCGGTGTAATTGTGCATCAAATCCGACGCGAAAAACGGACAACAATATCAATTGAAGCGAATCGTGACGGCGCTGATACCGAGTCTCCTTTTCCTTTGCTTTTCTCTTTTTCTGCCTCAGTTAAGAACTCTATCCCGAGGGAAAAGGTCGAAAAATTGTCTTCGTTTTGGGAATAGTAGGCCGAGTCTCTGTTTGTGTCCATTATTGTCGCGAAATATTTTATTTTTCCCCGCGCTAACAATGGCTGCTCGCGCGAAAAAAAAAATTCTGGCGAAGCGATTTGCTCACGCTATCAGCGTGCACTATCGGAATTTTGAGCGCGCTTACGCATACTGAATTTGATTGCGCGGCTCTGCTAGCTATGCTCTAAATTATTTTTAGTGTCTTTCCAAATTAACAGGCCTTGATCATCTTAAAGAACCGACAGGTACACGAGGCTGAAAGGAGTTCAAAACTGTTTAAACCATGGCGGGAGCCCTTGTGCTCCTGACCACGGAAAATTTACTGAACATTGCAATTACCACATGTTTCTCATTATCTTCATTGATTTTCAATTTTTTTTCTTGTTTTTCTCTCTAGTTTCTGAGAGGCAAGAGCGAAAAAATTTCGTCCAACACAAGATAATGATGAATGGAAAATGAAACAACGAGGTTTTTTCAAAATTTATATCACTAAGGCATAGCGTAAACTGCCGCTTAAAAGCCCCCTACGGTTATAGGCCAATCAATTAACAGCCCCGCCCGAGTATATAAGCCCCACCTCAGCTATAGCTTTTCTTGTTTTAAAGTGATAAGAACTCTGCTATGAATTAGACATTGTAATTAGAATTTTAATGATAGCAGAGAAAAGATGAACTTCAAGGGAAAAGTCTGAATTTCCGTTATGTCATGTTCCAGTTTTGTTCATGTTGTTAGTCAAAATTCTGTTCCAAATGACTTGAAATTAATTCGATTTATTGTGACGTTTTGAAACTTCATCAAAAGTAGTAAAAGCAAAATCTGTTGATCAGCACTGACTGCGTGGCTCGTTTCGGGACACTTTTCCAAACCGGATATAGGCTCCTTCCTAAAACCCACTACGAAGTTTTGTAAGTCATTTTCATATTGACATATGTTTTTTTTTTTTTTTTCTAATAACAGCTCATTGCGGTCAAAGTTCAAATTCCGTCCATGGATCTGGAACTGAAGTTGGTTTACGAAAAAGCTTCCATTGATGTTGAAGGCCAAGCTCTTTGCTACACTAGACCTAAAATCTCAAAGGTATTGCATTTTATATTTCGTTTTATGTTAGGGACCAGTCTTTATTTTTCCCCGGAGAGGGGCGTGAAGGATTTTGGGGGAATCAGTCGTCAACAGAGTATAAAGAGGGATTGTAGAAAATTGGCTACCGATCGACTGTCTGTGGGGGAGGTAAGAATGTTAGAGAGGCTTATGGGAGGGTCAGATAGGTTGTATCATGGCATATTAAAAATCTGTTATCCCCCTCCCCTCCCATGCAACAAATAATGACCGGTCCATGAAGCACTATACTAATTAATTTGATTTAATTTTGTCCGTTTTCACTGCATTATTTGCAGTGGGGAAGGACTAGAAAGGAACATAGGAACCATTCGTGCTAGTCCACCCTCCCACCCATCCCACCCCAGGGGAGGACATCCATCACACAGTAATCTCGTGTGTGGGAAATTAACGTCTCCTACCCCTAACCCTGCAGGAGACGGGACCTCCATTTATTCGTCCCTATCCGAGAAGACTAGAATATCTAACCATTTCTTGATGTTATAGAAAGGTAGCAAATTCTTCTCAATTATTTTAAGACCCTGAGTGTTGGTCCGGTCGGGGCTCGAACCCTCGACCTCCCGCACAACAGTCCAGCGCTCTATCCACTGAGCTACTTTTTTCTAGTTTCAGTTGGCCAATAATTTTAAATTATCATTGCCAGATTTTCAAGTTCAAGAAAATCCCTCAGTATCTCGGAAACACGACATGCTCTGACCATGAGGCTTTCGAGATCACAAATCCTGGGTTGATATCTTGGATTTGGAACTTTACAGTGACAATAATGACCCAGGTATACGACGGTACGGTGGAATTGACCTCAGTGATGTGGAAGAAATACACAACGGTCTCAAGGTTAGTGACCGGGAAAGTGTAGGATGGGCTTGAGTACACCTACATTGGAATGGTTTTAATAAAATTGGACTCGAGGGAAAGTCGCGTGGTTTTCAGACTTAGAGTGGAACAGAGCAAAATAGCTCGGAAAATTGTTGTGGGACTGTGCCGAGTGGTTGGCTGAGGTTACCAGGAATGGACTTCAATAGTTGGCTGAAGTTATCTGGAATAGACTTCAATGGCTGGCTGAGGTTATCTGGAATGGACTTCAACGGTTGGCGGATTGTACCATAAATCCGACATATTCGTTCGCCGAGATGGTCCAAAATAAGGCAGCTGAACTGATCAAGAGGATGATTTACGGAGTGATGCGGATTGTTGAACCATTTGTACCTGTCTTCTGCTATATCGCGGATGTTGCTCTTGAGTTCTATTTTGGTTTCCTTCATGGTAAGTCAAGTCAGTGTGCTTCAATTCAGAATTTGACATGTCATAATTATCGGCTGGCGGCGTGGAGAGTGACCATTCCACTTGTCACTTTCTGGCTGAGATGAATCGTCATCGTTATTATTAATATCATTGTTACCATTAATTTCGGCAGTTGCACAATGTTATTTCACAAATATTACTATATCTGATTAGAAGGAAACCGAATACACAGCCAGTTGCCAGTTTTTGTGAACTCTTCTTTGTTTGGTAAAGTTATGACATTAAATCTTTGTTTACCAACAGAACATGTGAAACATATTCAAGTTCGCTTTGATGTCTTGACCTGGCAAGATGGCGTCTAGCTTTCTCCGCTGGTTTGGTTGTCAATGTTGCCAAGTTTGTTGCTAATATTCTTGTACACCGGTTATGCGTGCGAAATATGAAATTCATCGGACGGAAATAGTAAGTTGTGTGCTGCAAAATTCCTTTCTCAATTGACCTTTTATTCTCGAGCTTGAGAATGACTGGGTTATAAATCCTCCTTAATTACAGTTTCACCCTTTGGGGGGAGGGGGAAGGGTTAAGATCAACTTGTTCAGTTCAGTGGCCAAACGAGCGATGTCTCTAACAAGTAGCTCGCTTCTATGAGTCGACAATTGCTGTCCTGCGACAGTTGAAGTCAAATTTACACGCAAAAGGAACAAGAAGTGCCGAGAATGCTGGAAACTGAAATATTGCCATATCCAAACAGAATTAATGAAGAAATCCGGGTTTCGATGAGTTTTATTTGTCGTCTGCTTTCCTTTTCTTATAGCAAGAGTACAAGGACAGATGGGCTACTGCTAATATGCCACCTAAACCAAACAAACCAATATGGCAGCCGAAAAGGAAACATAAGAAAAAGAAAAGAATCGATGACTGGTAGTCAGTTGCCAATCATGTTTACTTTGTTTTGCTGACTGAAATATGAAAAACAAAACAAAAAAAATTTAGAAACTATGCAAATCTGTTGACTCAGTGAAAATCATCCTATAATCTTTGTCTTCTGTCAAATTCAGTTTTGTGACACTGAAAACGTACTTCAACCACTGACTTTTGAGTTTTCTTCCATCAAAGTTGGCCCATGGAGTTTATGTTTGTAGTTTGGTGGAGTTTGGAGCGAAGCCTTGGTTTGCATTGTAAATTAATTAGAGAAATCTTCATTCCTGCTATTCACATGTAATTACGCCTTCCTAAGCGAAGAGATTGAACCACAAAAATAGAATGAAAAGCAATCCTATAGCACTCGGGTCGTTCTTGTCTTCGCTTGACTTCTTTTCTTCGCTTTACTCTCGCTCTCTCCCTCAACCTCGTTCCCAGGGCTTTTCCCTTTTTGAGTTTTGGCGGGAGGGAAAATTCAAAAAGTGAAAAGGCCTGGGAACGAGGTTGTCTCTCCCTCTCTTTCTCCTAATCTACCCGGTAAGTTTAACTATCGCACCCCTCAGTAGGGGCGGGATTATTAGCTGAAAGGGCGTCCTCTGTCAGAGTATAGAGCATGGAGGTGATCTAAAGCTGTCACGCCATCTGCCAATTTGTACTTTATTTAGCTTTTTTTTTTTGTTTATTGAAAGTGAAATTTGGGAACAAGCGAGCAGGTACGTAGCAACAGAAGAACCAAACAACTATTAGAATAGAATAGAATAAGAATAGAATCTTTATTTATAGACGATAAGAATTAAAGCTAAAAAGCTTGTGGGGTCGTGTACTTAATGACAAAATAGTATCTAGCCAACTGTTGATTATACTAAGACACATTTCAAACTAAATAAGAAACTATAATACAGTAAAACATTCAATTTTCCTCTCAACTTAAAAATACTTGTAATCAGTTAATCTATTCCTAGCCGTCGAACCTGATAAACTAGTAAAAGTAAAGCTTGTGAAGTAATTATTTCTCCTGAGTAGCCTCCTAAGATTCTTAAAGGTGAAACTACCTACATTTTTGACATGATGGTTAACATAGTTCCATAGCACCAAACCTCTATATGCTAAAGAGTCCTTTAACAATCTAGTGTTGAACCTAGGTATGGCTATTGCTTCTTGGTCTCTTAGTGAATAGCTACATTCCCGCCTTATGAATATGCTATTAATTAGAGACTGAAGTAGTGAGGCTTTACTTGCTCTATAAAAAAGGTTAACTACTTGAAATTTGTATTCTAAATTGATCGTACGTATCCCATCCTGAAACGTTGAGAGCTACATTAGATTCCGTATCTTTGGATAAGTTGTAGAAAATTTTTGCTGCTCTACAGTAAAGTTTCTCAATTGAGTACAGAAGATCCGAATTTGTTCACGAACCCCATAATATAAATACCATACTTCACAGAAGGTAATATTACACTGAAATAAAACTTTAAAAGGACTTTTTGGGCAAGAACCTTGAGCGCTTCAATAAGTCTATTTTGTTCGCAAAGTTTTTCTTGAGTTCTTTACGTCTCGTGTTTCTCCCTACGCTTCTTTCGTGCTCTAGCCGCTTCCTGCGCGCTTTACAAAAGAACAGAGCACAGTCAAGACATCTATTAAGCATAGGGAGTTTGCATTAAAATGTGTTTGTCCTTCTCCTTTCCCCCCTCTCCATTATTTTAAAGTATGGCGCAGCCCCAACAACATTGTTGGGGGTAGTCTGGGGCATGTACTTTGTGATCCAACCCGTACACCCAGTACCGAGTATTGGTGTCCTTCCATTCATATTTCACTTCAGACACTGGCACCGCTCTCAGAGTTTGACGCTGAAACACAGAATATAAACTCGTCGTGTCCAGGAGTCCTCTCTCACCTTTTATCACTATAGCACCGTGTGCTAAAAATGAAAACGCGCGCGAACGCGTATGCTATAGAAGCTTGCACCGCAAGTTAAATCGAGCGTGTGGGAAAAAGCGCGTGACACCCATTTCACTTCTCGCACGCGGCCTCTTACGCTGCCAATAAAAACGCGGGCGCGAGGAAAGAAACAAGTGATGCTCTAATCCACTCTCGCGCGCGTTTCAGACTTGCGCACGTTGTAGGCGCTGTTTGCACCGCAAATTAGAACGCACACGCGAAGAAAGGAATGTCCCTAAATGAATGAATGCTGTGGAAGCTGACAAATATTTAGGAAAACTACCGTGGCGTACTTCCTTGACTAGAACTAGACTAGAACTATTTGCCGAAGACTAATTTATCATCATTTCCTACCTGCATAAGGATTCGCTTTGAGGACCAGTTGCGCGAATGAGCTTCGACGAGTCGCTGCGATCCATCATTCACTTCTTGATCGATAAAAGCTGTGACAGGATAAACCTGAAAGTGTACGTAAAATTATTTTTTTTAAGTGACTGACTTAAAACGTTAACTTATTTCCGTTCCTTAATCAGCCATATTTACCCTTGGTAGTTCTTGAGTAAAAATGTCTGTTCCTTGAGATCCTATTATTAATTGGTTGGGTAAATCTGTTCTCTCTGTCACGTGGTTAGCTATCTGAGATTCCCTACGAAATAAAAAAGACAGCGGGTGGTTTGGAATAATTAAAAACAAAAAACGAAAAAAAACAAAAAATTCATTTTCATTCACTGTTCTTGGACAAGGATGCGTATCTGCGCACTCATTTGAAAACTTCTCCGTTGTTGTAGTTTGTCTTGCACGTCAACTCCCTCAGAGGGTGGTTGACCTGTGACACAATGTGGTTGACCTATGACACAGAGTGGTCCATCTGTGATTCAAGCGTAGTCACGTTTCATACTCAGTCAATCAGAATACAGTTTCTTACCACGTGACCGTAAGCTGAATGAACAACTTAAGTTGAGCCTGCCCCTGACATGTCCAGCACATCACACGCCCGTGACCATGACAAATTTTACATCTGCAATAATTGAGATCAAAGTTAACGCGTGTTAGGGAATTGATTCTTACAGTAAATCCTTAAAATGGCAAGATCTGATCGGAAATTTCTTTATAACAAACGAACAAATGTGCGAACAAAACACGAACGTGTGAACGAACGACCGAACACACGAACGAACAACCGAACGCACGAGCGAACGACCGAACCGTGCGGTGCTCCCGCGCTTCAGGCAGTTGCAGTTTTATTTTGAGTTCACAGAGGCTTGTTGTAATTTTTCTATTTTTTTTTTTGATCAGTGACTATGACTTCTACTCCGCTTAACCGTTTAATTCTCCAGATCTGATTTTTGATTCTCCTCTTTAGCTGCTACACATACCTTGTAAATAAGTTATTGGTGGATAGAGGACAGAGGGATTTGCAACGCTGCTCAGTTTTTTGGCAGTTTGTCGTATTAAACCCCACTCTGTGATATTGCAGCGATCTAAATACTACGGAGTCCGTTGTTTGCTAGCCTCCCGGTTAGCTCAATGGATAGGGCGCTGGACTGTTGTGCGGGAGTTCGAGGGTTCGAGCCCCGGCCGGACCAACGCTCAAGGTCTTAAAATAATTGAGAAGAATATGTTACCTTTCCATAACATCAAGAAATGGTTAGATATTCTAGTCTTCTCGGATAGGGACGAATAAATGGAGGTCCCGTCTCCTGCAGGGTCAGGGGTAAGAGACGTTAATTTCCCACGCACGAGATTACTGTGTGATGGATGTCCCCCCCCCCCTGGGGTGGGATGGGTGGGTTTGCTGAGGTTAAACCTCGTAGGGGACCCATGTCCTATTGTTTCTGCTCCTGTACTCGGCACAAATCCTCGAATAAATAAATAAATAGATAAATAAATAAGTTTGTTTTGTCACGAAAGCTCCGTTGGGCTTCGTTACGTCATTAGTCGCTCTGTCGTGGTTTCCTGTTCAATGAACCTTTACGCAATAATCGTCGACCCTTGTAGTCGTAGTATTTGTTAAAGTTAAATTCATCGCTTCTTTGTAGCAAAACTTCTATAATTTGCCAGGGAGAATTTGGGCAGAAGGAAGAAAATCAACATATAGATAAATTTTAAAGAAACATACGGTATGTAGGCAAGGATCCATTTGATCTAGAAAATCAGTCAGTAAATCGACTTGGAAAAAAATACACATGAGTAATATTTGACTCTGTGATGGGTTCAGGTGCGTGTGTAATTCAAGCATGATAATAAAGCATCAAGATGTGGGGAGTTGTTGTTTTATAAACCCTCCGTTCAGAGATGTGGTGCTAACAGTGAATGTTGGATTTGGAGGGAGAAACAGATGGAGTGTGAGAAGGAAAGGCAGCCTGGGTGAAGCAATAAAAGAAATGTTGAGAGATAGGAGAACAAATCTCGGATTTAAATTTAGAGCTTTTTCGTAGAACTCACGATCTTCCTAAACACCTTCAAGAAAATGAGGGTCAGCCTCTATTTTGACACACTGTCCATTATCTGATTGAAAACTGTCTGTCTCAGGTGACAGCTACATACTGAGCTTTGAATGTCTGAGGTCAACTTAAACTTAAACAATTCTCAGAAATCTTCCATGTCAAATATGTCTTCAGGCTTCTCATGTAATCGGTCAATATTAATAACATTTCAACCACAAGACTACTACGTTGTTTAACGGATCTTTGTTGTCACGGTAGTCGCTATTTATACCGCGATCGTCGATTGCAGGTTGGTCTGAGAGTATTTTTCTCTGTATTCTAAACGCAAATTCATTTTTACACAAAACAAAAGTGAACAAAATAGAAAAAGAAACAGATGACATCTATGAGAAGCAATTTTCCGCTGCCAAAGGTCACAATTCCGTTTCCTCTTGTTCTGAGGTACGAAATTACAAACATGTGTGAAGAGACTGGTCACCAAAAATTCTTAAAACCACCAATCAGAGTCAAGAAATTCATCCTACAATAAAAACCACCACGTTCTCTACATCGGTGACAAAAGATGAAAGAGTCAAATCTCTGGCTCCTCATCTCACGAGAAAAGAATATTTTTACGATTAAATTGGCTGGAAGAGCGAAACTGAAAAGTGGAGAATGGGGAAAAAGAGAATGTTCTGAGTAGAAGGAACAAAAGCAGGTAAAGCATAGGAGGATTTCGGTTTCCATTCACAACTATATATTCCGAGTGAAATTTTGACTCAGTAATGTTTTTATTTTTACAATCTATTATTTTACGCCTATTAATCACACAACTCATAATCAAGCAAGTTCGAGTTAACGCTTCTGTCAGTAGGGTCGACTGATAAATTAAAGTTTATGAATAAAACACTTGCGCTGTATGAAATTATAAAATAATGGTAATACAGTGATACAAAATACTACTTAAAATTTAATTCAAATAGAGATACATGAGTCGCGCGGGAGCATGAGGCGAGAGCTAGTAAAGCAAAAAAGCTCTGAGCGGGGTGGAGAAAGGATGCGCCTCGGTGTGACTTTCGCTCGGCTCAAGGACTACTTCGCACGTTTAACTATTGCGTGTGTTGCCCAAGATAAAAGAAACCACCTCCACTTAATTGTCTACGACAAAATTTTAAAGTTAAGCTGCATAACCTACTGATACTGTTAACTTGACAAAATAAAGGTCATACAAAATCGATTTTTTTTCAAAATTACGCTCTCCCTAGACACCTTAAATGAAGCTTTCCGATTGGTCGAGTCCATACTAAACCATTCTGTCCTCAACAAGTTAACCATCGGATTGAAAACATGTCTGTCTACAGCAACAAAGTAGTGAGCATCAAAATGAGCAAGGTCACGGTAAACTTACATGATTCTAAGAAATGTCGCTCGTCAATTACTATATTTATTTAATCGCGTGCTCCCCCGACAAATCCCCTGACTACGACCACTAGTTATTACGACTTCGCATAAAAAAACACCCATTCTTTCAAGAAATTTCAAGTTAACACTGCAATAGCGTCTAGTTTTTCTTTCAACAACGCTCTTCCAAACACCCTCAAGTAAACTTCGCAAATGGTCGAGCCCATACTGACGGTCAGCGTATCTTCCCAAAACCTGTCCACCATCTGATTGAAAACATGTTTGTCCTTTACTGACAGCTACACAGTGAGCCTTGAAATGTGCGACGTGAAAGTAAACTTACACGATTTGATTCTCAGAAATCTCGCTTGTCAATGACGCCTCCAGGCATCGCATGTGATTGGTCAAGATTTATGGTATAATTTTTGTCGTAAGGCAGCGCTGTTTCATTAGGCGTTTTTGGTACGTGAAGCAAAAGCCTTCCTTTTAACCCATTAATCATGGATATCAAAGCCTTGCTTGACAATCTTCGTGAAGAGGTTTCCTGTTCCGTGTGTATGACCACATTTACTGAACCAAAGCAGCTGCCATGTTTGCACAGCTTCTGCCTTCACTGTTTAGCAGGAATTCAAAGAAACAGTGGCCGCCATGATGTCATAACGTGTCCTGAGTATCGCAAGGAGAGCCAAGTCCCTGGTGGAAACCTTAAAGATCTGCCCACTAAGTTTTGGCATCAACAGTTTACTAGATGTGCTGGCCATAAGGGAGTGCAGTTCTACAGGAGTCAAGTGCAGAAACTGCGACAAAAGAAGAGTGCAAAGTTTCTAATGTTTTCAGTGCTGTGCATTCTGGTGTGGAGAGTGCATTACTGTGCATAACTTACTCCGAGAAAACAAAGAACACCGAGTACTTGCGCTGAAAGATTTTGAAGATCAAGACATTGAAGATGTCATGAAGCGACCAGCATTTTGTTCACGACAAGGCCACGAAAAGAAAAAGTTGAAATTCTTCTGTGTGAAATGTGAAGAAACCGTTTGTTCTTCGTGCGTTGTAACGCTCACGATGGACATGTTAAAGTATTATTAGAAGAAGCGGTCAAGGAAAAGAAATCGCTGGTCATGTCCACGATTGAATCCAACAAAGCAAAAGCACAAAGGATGAGACACAAAATCTTGAAACTTAACGAGAGTTGTCATAACATCGAAGCAAACGTTGCCAAAGTAAAAAGAAGCGCACAACAGTTTGCAGAAAGCATGATCGCTGTTATTGAAGCCAAGAAACAGGAAATCTTTAATGAAGCGGATCATGAGGCGCAACAATCCCAGGAACGTTTGCGAATACAAAGGATCGAAATGGAACAGAAAGTCAAAATGATCGAAACAGCAGTCACAAAAGCTGAAACGCTTCTAATACGAAGCACCAGCGCAGAGCTTGCAGAGTTTGATAAGGCAATAAACACAATCATCCCGAAAGAAGTCGATGATGAGCGCGAACATCTAGACTGTGGCCTCGAAGGTCTGCGTCAATTAATCTTCGAGGAAAACGAAGCCTTAAAGGCAAAAACAATACATGGAGGAATCGGCCGTGTATTTACCTCTGAGTCCAAAGCGGATCAGTCGACTACTGAGGGAAAAGGACTCATTGAAGCGATTACTGGAATTCAAGCGAACTTTGTTTTAACAACAAAAAATGCCAAAGGACAACAATGTTACGAAAAGCGTGACCGAGTAACTGCGGAAATAAAAAATCATGAAGGCCATGACTGTGCAACAGAAGTGCGAGTGAAAGATAACCACGATGGTAGCTACAAAGTCAGTTATTTTGCCAAAGAAACCGGAAGATGCCAGGTAGTAGTCAAAGTGAATGAGGAAGACGCTGGAGGTAGTCCTTTCTCGGTTGAAGTTTCACCCAGATAATTCAGACCCATGTTATCTTTTGGACAACAAGGCTCGTCTCCTGGAATGTTAAATAAACCCTGGGGAGTGGCAGTGAATGAACGTGATGAAATTGCAGTGACTGAGAAAGATAACCACAGGGTTCAGGTATTCAGTAGCGATGGAACTTACTTAAGATCTTTTGGTAGTAAATGTGATAAACAGGGTGAGTTCAACTGGCCTGCTGGGATAGCTTTTGATAAAAACAAGAACATTGTAGTGGTGGACTGTCTTAACCACCGTGTTCAATTGCTCAGCGAGCACGGTGAGTACCTGAGCCAGTTTGGTGGTGAAGGAAATCTTGATCACCAGCTGTATGGTCCTCTCGGCTTATCTGTAGAGAACGACGGAACTGTAATTATTACTGATTCATACAACAAATTAATCAAGATCTTTTCTCCTAGAGACCATTATTTTTGTAAATTCGGGGGTGAGGGTTCTTTAACCTTTACCTTTCACTGTATACAGTATGAAAAATATCTCATAGTGTCAGACGTAGATGAACATTGTATCAAAGTGTTTGATAGAAATGGTAATTCTTTGTACAAATTTGGAAAGAAGGGGGAGGGGGATGGGGAGTTCAATAACCCTCACTGTTTATCAGTTAACACGGCAGGACACCTGATGGTCTGTGATGCATTGAATCACAGAGTTCAGGTATTTGATCTTAGCGGAAAGTTTATAACAAAATTTGGAATAAAAGGGGACAATAAAGGAGAATTTAATCTTCCTACCTCTACCGCATTGCTCAGCGATTGTCGAATAGTTGTGTCAAATTATGGTAACCATCGCATTGAGATAATTGAATAGACTAACATCAATATGGCTTAAAAGATTTGAATCAATTGTATGCAACGTTCAAACATGAAACTGCTTTCGACAAGTGATGTATATTCTCGGTAAGAATCTTCTGAATGGTCAGTGGAACTACAAAACAACCAATCACATCACAAATTTCAGAGATTGCTCATTAAAACTCTTTCCTTGAACTCCCAAGATCTGATTGGTCAATTCTCTCGTCTGGCTGTTACACATTTCTTTGTGAATTAGTTTTGAGAACTTGGTGTTAGATCAAGATAATAACTTCTACCTGATAACTTTGAGTATTGAGGAACTTTTAAATCTTCTTCTGGAATTTTGGTCTTATTATTAACAGACGTTCCGACTGAAACCATTGGTCTTCATCAGTGTAGTTTGTCACATGGTAGATCACTCTCACGTGACAAACGTCGGGAAACGAAGACGAGGGCCCGGTCTCAAGTCTGAGACACTGAGAGAACCGCGCCGGAGTCCCCCCTTTCTTTTCAGGGTTGGGTCCTCTACCCTTTCCTATTTCGCTTCTTTTATCCGCACGGTCTCAAGTGTAAGACAGAGAGAACTGGAGTCCCCCCTTTCTTTTCCCATATCGCTTCTTCCCACTCCCTCATTCCCCGACGTTTGTCACGTGATAATGCTCTACCACGTGACAAACTACACTGGTGAAGACCGATAGTTTCAGTCGAAACGTCTGTTAATAATTAAGACCAAAATTCCAAAAAATTTCTACTTGATAAGTTTGAGTATTCTCATTACCTGTTTGCTGGATAAGGTATGGATATCACAGGGAGAAGTTACATGTTAATCACTTCTGGGAGTTTAAGGGTCACACTAAGTGTGATCTGTCAGTCAGCCTGGTCAATAAGCTCTTTAAGGTCAATAATTACACAAGTCTTAAAACTTTTGTTTGATCATGATCAAGTCTTATAATATAACAAGAATATGAAATACCAAATCATTAATTGTATTAAGAGGTATAGCTTTAAGTAATGTTACATTTAAGATAAAGCAATTGTACAGCCTTAGTTATTTGCTCGAATGTTTCCACCATGCTGAGCCGGGAACCTAGTACTCCTGAGTTAAACCAGTGGAGTAAATGGACTGCTTTTCAACATTTAATTTAGTAAAATTTTGTTTCTGCATTTACAAGTACGCAATATAAAATTGTAAATAATCAAAATGTAAAAATATGTCAATAAAACGGTTGTGATTGTTTTTAAACTTTACAGTATAAGAAGTGTTTGATAAAAACAAAAAAGGCTGATTCGAAACTTTCTGAGTGATATTTGAGCAGTTTACTAGGAGTGGTTGTACATTCACCCGCTAAAATATATGTGTTTCACCAGCCGGGAGGTTCGTATTGGGAAAAACTGTGCCCGAGGTCTTGGATACCGCCCGAGGCCGTAGGCCGAGAGCGGTACTCAAGACAGAGGGGACAGTTTTTTCCCATTACGGACCGACCTATGCGGGTGAATAACATTTTTATTTTTTTCTAATACATCACTACCCTCCGAGCAGAGCCTTTCCTTCTTTTCTTAAAGCTTCTTCTTTTCTTCTTTTAACCCCCAAAGGAAAAAGGCTCTGTCGCCATCCTGTTGCTGCTTTGAAATGTCGAAAGCCCAAAACTTCGGGCTACTCAAGCCGGTTTTGCCTCCAGTCAAACCGGTTTTGGTGTGCACTTCTTTGTTTTTCATGTAAACAGATGACCACATCGGCGCCCGGTACAAACGCAATATGGCGTCAATCGTGCGAAGGGAGCGTGAAAAGGATCAGTTTTTAGGCAACCGCCGCGCATGTTCAAACGAGCAACAACAGGATGTCGGCAGAGCCTTTTTCCCTTTTCGATTCGAGGACGGGTTAAAAAGGCTCTGCTCGCAGGGTAATACATAACAAAATGATTGCCAAAAGAACCCGAATGATTTAGAGCTACAATTACGAGTTTAATTACAGGAAAATTCTCCATAAACTTAACAATTTGTTAGCAAGTAGATGATAAAGAATACAGACGTTATTCAAATCAAAGAGAAGCTTTTACTGAAATATTTCCAATTTGCAAATGTAACTGAAAAGGGTTCCGAGCAGACTTTGAAACATTTTTTGACAAGTAACTCTCACCATATGACACCTGTCAATTGAAGGAGAAAAAAATCGTAAGCTTTGTATTAAACAACACATGACTGTGACAAACACCACACGAGTTAAATAACAATGCGACGATCTTCTCGTTAAAAAAAAAAAAGAAAAAAACACTCAGAGACCTTAGAGATAGTATTGTCTATTTCCAACGACGATTAGTCTTCGAATATTTAGCTCTGTTCCGTTTTAAAATGTCACGGAAAGTCAAATTTTAAGTGAATGCAAATGTGTGTTTTGAGTTGTTAGTCTGCTTTTTCGTTTTCTGCAATGGTATGTGTAGATCTGTCTTTCTTCGACTAAAAAGCTGAAGTCAGTGAGACTCTTTCCAGCTGGACACAAGGGGATTAAGTGCGACTTGTATTCATCGAATTCCTCTGATTTCTGATGGGAAATTTACGGTAGAAATGTCCAAATCAAGGGATTTGCAAAGAATAGGCGAAAGTGTATTTATAGAAGAAATCAAAACTTCGCTCAACGTTTCACAAAGGAACAATTTCTGTTGAAGAATTCAGATATTAACGAAAATGAGAGTCGCATTGATTAACGTAATTGTTAGCTGCAACCACCTCTCGTTGTAACTTTCTGAGCTACTTTTTGTAAAGGATTATTAAATAAAAAATTGTTTTTGGGCCGCGTTTCAATCGTTTTAAAAAAAAATTTAGTACCACCAGAATTATTTCGAAATCAATTTTTGCAGAAAAACCAATTTGAAAGTGATTTGAGAGCGAGAGAGAATAAAGAATGAATGTTATTTATCGCCAAAGGTCATGACCGAAGTCTTTGCTCAAAAATTATGCTCGGCAGGCAAAATGAGATATATTATAACATAACCAAAGTAAAGCGCGCGCTCTTATTGGTCAATTTAGCGTCCCCCATTTGCCCATGGGTGTACCCTGCTGACGTGAGCAAATGGAAAGACTATTTTTCCGCGCGCGCTTGTTTTTTCTGGTCGCGTAAGATTTGTTAAATAAAAGGGAACTCTTTAGGTACAATGTATCAATGTTATGTTATAAAACAAATGGTAAACACCACAGCGTACACTATTGAGCTATGGATGCACTTGGTAGGTTTGCTAAGCACTCAAGAAGCTAGAGTCGCTCTCGGCTATCGCCTCGAGCGACTCTTACGCTTCTTTCGTGCTTAGCAACCTCCCGCGTGCATCCATAACTCAATAGTGTACGCTGTGGTGTTTACCATTTGTTAATTTGTAAAAAACTGCAGCGAAGCTTGAGATGTTCTGCAAAGTGACTCGAGCAAAACGCAGACCTTCAAACCCTCACGGTTTGACCGGCGGTGAGACTCACGGTTTAGGATGCCAACTCGCGGTCTCACGGTTTTGCCTCTTAATCTCACGGTGAAGCAGAAACCCTTACAAATGTCAAACAATACCGGAAGGTGTAAAGTAATATCCAGAAGTCTTTGCTCATAACAGCCGAATTTAGCAAAACTAATCTGTGAAGAAATGGCAGTTAGGGTGGGCCTCAGTCTTCAGCCGTGGGTGTCTCGGTGCGCCCGCGATCCTCCCCACCACCAGAGGATCGCGGGCGCACAGAGACACCGACGGTTGGAGACTGAACCTAAGTGCCAGTCCCAGCAGTCCAAGTGCGCTTAGGTCTCTGGGAAAGCTTCTTCAAACACAAATTTCAAAATGGCTACCCGTCCAGCACTCGAGAGTAAAAAAGGTTCTCCAAATGACTCAGACACTGATACTTCGGAATCTCAGCCATCTGCTGCGAAGAAAAGGAAATCAGCTACCCTTGGAGCAGCTAAGTATCGTTCAACATTTAAGATTGAATGGAGTAACTTATTGACCACTTTCAAAAATGGCTGCCGGATTAATAATTTAAATTAGCCTTTCTGGCCTCGCTTGAGATAATGTATTCTTTTGGATTTTGTACTGGAGAACGAGGCCAGAAAGGCTAATTTAAATTTAAACAAAATAATATTAATCCGGCAGCCATTTATGAAAGTGGTCTATATCCCGTGAAAGTAGTAAGAAACGACATGCATTCTTTTTATTGTGTGCCTTGTCTCAAGACAATACGGTGTGACCACCAGGGTCTAAAAGACGTGAAAGATCATTGTAGTACAGAATCTCACAAGTTACTGACGAAAGCAGCAAATACTCAGCCATCAGTAGCGGGCATGTTTGGTTCAGGTGAGAGCATTAAACAAAGTCTTACCAGAGCGAAGTCGTAACAACCAATTTTCTAATCCAACATAACCTCCCGCTTGCAACTTCAGATCACCTTAGGCCACTCTTTAGGGCAATATTTCCGGACAGCGAAATTGCTAAGCAGTATGGATGTGCAAGAACAAAGACTATGGCTATCATCAATAAGGCCCTGGGACCACATTGTTACAGCTATGTTGTACAGCACTGTCAGAAACATCCATTCAGCATTGGGATTGATGGGTCAAGTGATACAGATGTTGAAAAGATGAATCCAGCAGCAGTAAGAATTTTTGATGTAGAAAGAGCCAAAACTGTTACATCTCATTTTTATCACATGTGTGTGACAAGTGGCAGGGATGCGTCAAAGGCACAGACTCTTTTTGGTGTTGTCTAGGAAAAGTTAGAGAATGATGAGATACCATGGACTCAAGTTGTCAGCCTTTCAGTAGATAACACTAATTTAATGGTGGATGCTCAAAATTCTTTGGCATCCCGCTTCAAAGAAAAAATTCAGACCTATGTATTGGGATGCCCTTGCCATTTGGCGCACATTGCAGCAAGTAGAGCGCATGACGAATTTGCAAATATTATAGGAATACGTGTAGAAGAGCTTCTCGTTGATCAGTATTACTGGTTTGAGAAAAGCACAAAACGGAAAGGGATCTTAATTGAGTACATGCAGCTTTGCAACCAGGAATATGGTAAGATGCTGGAGCAATCTTCTACAAGGTGGCTTTCTTTAGAACGCTGCATTCAACGCACACTTGAGAAGTATACTGGATTGAAGTCATACTTTCTGAGCGAAGATGCTGATGAAGCAAGATTCAAGAGGTTACAAAAAGCCTTTGAAAATCCACTGACAGAAGTTTCTCCGTTTTTTCATGATGATTTTGAGGATCAAGACATCGAGGATGTCTTAAAGCGACCAGCATTTTGTTCACGACAAGGCCACGAAAAGAAAAGATTGAAATTCTTCTGTGTCGAATGTGAAGAAACAGTTTGCTCTTCAGGCGTTGTAACCGCTCACGATGGACATGTTAAAATACTGTTGGAAGAAGCGTCCAATGAAAAGAAATTGCAAGTCATGTCCATAATTGAATCCAACAAGGCAAAAGCGCAAAGAATGAGAAACAAAATCTCGAAACTTGACGAGAGTTGTCATAACATCGAAGCAAACGTTGCCAAAGTAAGAAGAAGCGCGTAACAGTTTGTAGAAAGCATGATCGCTATTATTGAAGCCAAGAAACAGGAAATCTTTAATGAAGCGGATCATAAGGCGCAACAACCCCTGAAACGTTTGCTAACGCAAAGGATCGAGATGGAACAGAAAGTCAAAATGATCGAAACAGCCGTCAAAAAAGCTGAAACGGTTTTAAAACGAAGTACAAACGTAGAGCTCGCAAAGTTAGATGAGACAATGGGCACAATCATTTCGAATGAAGGCGATGATGAGCGCGAAGAACTAAACTGTGACCTTGAAGGTCTGCGTCAATTAATCTTCGAGGAAAACGAAGCCTAAAAGGCAAAAACAATTCAAGAAGGGATCGGCCGTGTATTTACCTTTCGACCCAACGAAACCAAGGCGCATCAGTCAATTGCTGAAGGAAAAGGACTCACCGAAGCGATTGTTGGAATTGAAGCGAACTTTGTTTTACTAACAAAAAATGCTAAAGGACAAAAATGTTGCAAAAAGCGTGACCGAGTAACTGTGGAAATAAAACATTAACACAGCCATTACTGTGTAACATAAGTGTAAGTGAAAGATAGCAACGATGAAAGCTACAAAGTCAGCTACTTTGCCAAGGAAACCGGAAGATGCAAGGCCGTTGTCAAAGTGTACGAAGCAGCAGTTCACGGCAGTCCTTTCTCGGTTCAAGTTTCACCCAGACAATTCAGACCCGTGTTATCCTTAAGTCAACAAGGTTCGTCTCCTGAAATGTTACGCAATCCCTGGGGAGTGGCAGCGATTGAACGTAATGAAATGGCAGTGACCGAGACAGATAACCACGGGGTTCAGGTATTCAGTAGCGATGGAACTTACTTAAGATCCTTTGGTAACAAAGGTGACAAACAAGGAGAGTTCAACTGGCCTGCTGGGATAGCTTTTGATAGAAACAGTAATATTATAGTGGTGGACAATGGTAACCACCGTGTTGAATTGTTCAGTGAGCAGGGTGAGTACCTGAGTCAGTTTGGGGGTAAAGGAAATCTTGATCACCAGCTGTTTAATCCTCTTGGCTTCTGCGTATAGCCGACGGAAATATAATCATTGCTGATTCAGACAACAAATTAATCAAGATCTTTTCTCCTGAAGGCCATTATTTAAGTAAATTCGGAGGTGAGGGTTCTCCTACCTGTCCTTCTCACTGTATACAGTCTGGAAAATATCTCATAGTGTCAGACTCAGGTGAACATTGTATCAAAGTGTTTTATAGAAATGGTAATTTTTTGTACAAATTTGGAAAGAAGGGGATGGGGAATTCAACAAACCTCGTGGTTTGTCAATTAACAAGGCAGGACACCTGCTGGTCTGTGATTCATTGAATTTCAGAGTTCAGGTATTTGATCTTAGTGGAAAGTTTATAAGAAAGTTTGGATCAAAGGGGGAGAAGAGAGAAGAATTTAATCCGCCTGTCTCTACTGCTGTACTACGAAAACGAACACCCTGCATTAGCCAAAAGAATTGCTTACTTTTTAAGGAAAATTTTCCAGCAGAGAAAGCTTAACGACTGTCAGAATCTATTTTAGCTACGAAATACAGTAGAAATCGATCCTTTATTGACAGAACCCAAGAGTCATTTTTCCCGTACAGAACGTGTTCTCTGTTATTCTGTGACGCAATGCTAACTATAAATCAAAGGCGGCTGGCGTTGGAATTCTGCCTGCTGTTCCAGAATAATAATGTGTGGTAAGTTTACCCGAGGAAACCCTCGAGAATATCAACACAAAATTGTCTCGCATAGCGAAACAGAACACTGACAAGACGGGCCGTATAATAATACGGGCAGTACAATAATACGGGCAGTATAATAATAGGAAGAAACGCGTGAAGTGTAATGTATTATATTACTAAGCGTTGTTACTGTTTAATGCGCGTTTAACTTGTAATTTCTACGGTTTTCTGTTTACAGGGTCTTCGTTTTCGTACTACGAAAACGAAGAGCGGGTCTTAGGTCTTCGTTTTCGAAAAATACACGCGAGTAATAAGTGACTTTGTGATGTGTTCAGGTGTGTGTGTAATTCAAGCAGGATTATTAATCATTGTGCGGAGTTGGTGTTTTAGAAACCCTTCCTTCAGAGATGCAGTGTTGGGTTAGGAGGGAGTGAGTAGATGGAGTGTGAGAAGAAAGGCAGCCTCGATGAGGCAGTAAGATAGGAGAAATACACGCGAGTTATTTGTGACTCTGTGATATGTTCAGGTGTGTATGGGCAAGATAACAAAAAAATCAAGTTGTGCGGAGTCGGTGTTTTATAAACCCTTCGTTCAGAGATGCAGTGTTAACAGTGAATGTTGGGTTGTGAGGGAGAAACAGATGGAGTGTGAGAAGGAAAGGCAGTCTGGGCGAGGCAGTAAAAGGAATGTTGAGAGATAGGAGAAAAAATTTAGAGCTTTTTCGAAGAGGTCACAATCTTCCTAAACACCTTCAAGAAAATGATGGTCAGTCTCTTTTCTAACACATTGTTCATTATCTGATTGAAAACATGTCTGTCTCAAGTAACACGGCTATACACTGAGCTTTGAATGTCCGAAATCAACCTAAACTTACACAATTCTCAGAAATCTTGCATGTCAAATGTGCCATCAGGCGTTTCATGTAATTGGTCAATTTAAATAGCATCTCAAACAGAAAACTTTAAGGTTATTTAACAGATATTTGGCGTCACGGTAGTTGCTAATTATGCCTCGATCGTCGATCGCAGTGTTAGTCTGCGAGTTTTTTTGCACAGTGTCCTAAGAGGAAATTCAACTTTACACAAAACAAGAGTGAAAAAATGGGAAAAGAAACTGATGACATCCATGATAAGCAATTTTATGCTGCTTCAGGTTAGTTCCATTTTCCTCTTGTTCTGATGTACGAAATCAAACATGTGTAAAGGGACAAGTAACCAAAAATTCGAAAACCACTAATTATAAGGAGAGATAAGAAGTTCATCCCACATTAAGACCACCACGTTCTTCTCACCAGTGACTAGAGAATCAGGTATTTTGCTCATCATCACACGAGAAAAGAACATTTTTACAATTAAACTGGCTGGAAAAGCAAAACTGAAAAGTGAAGGAATGGGAGAGAGTTGTTGAAGTGGAAGGAACAGAAAGAGGTCAGGGAGAGAGGAGGATTTCGGTTTCACTTCACAATTATTCGGAATGAAATTTTACGGATGTTTTTACGTCTATGTTTTGCACAGTAAATCCCCAAGCAAGCTCGAGTTAACGCTTCTGTCAATGGCGTTGAGTGATAAAATGTCAAAGCGAATTTTGTTTTTCGCTTATTTCATGTGTTCCTCCGTTTCCAGCGGGGCCAAAGCACTAAACAAACGTGATTTCCGATTTGCCATATTCAATTTCAGTGAAAATTTACAGAACATTTTTGAAATAGGATTAAAAAAATGTGGAGTGATCGAACAAAGATCGCTCTTGAATAAAAAGTATTTAGTAATAAAAAATTTGGAGACACGGTTTTGTTGTTTATATGTAAAACTAGCTACTGTCAAAATTTGAGAGCAATCGAACAAATTCCCTTTGACTTGTAGCTCTCAAAAGGTGAATCGGGCGCTCGCATTTAGAAGTCGTGAAAAATTCGACAATTAATTTTTTTTCCAAATTTTTGGTATAGTCTGATAGTCCTATAAGCTTTAATTTGATATGGGGCTTAGAAATCTACAGTTTAAACCGGACGCGCTACTTCGCTTGCACGCGAGACACCCCTGAAGGTGCACGGTAACCTTGGGTAAAATTTTGTTATTGCATAAGTAACTAAGCAATATGAAAATGTAAATAATGAAAGTGTAAAAATACGTCAATAAAATAGTTGTGGTTGTTTTTAAACTTTGTTGTATAAAAACAAAGAGTGATTCGAAACTTTCGACTTGCGAGCAATTTACTAGGAGAGGTTGCATATGCACCCGCTAAAATATTAAATCTCGATAAATAGCTGAATTTTCGGACCGGAAGTAGTGTTTCACTCCTGACAGATCCAAGCCAACCGGAAATTCTTTCATCCATACCATGAAAAACTCTTTGAGTTCATTTTAAGTTTTTTGTTTGTCTAATTATTCTAAGCCACTTCGCAATTTCGAACTGATTATATTAAAGTTTTATTGATTTCTTACAATACAAATGCTACTACGTTGGACGTCAATTTCTCGTAAAGCGGGATAAATTACGTGTATAAAATGATTTATTTTTAAAACTTTGTGACTCAAATTTTCAAATTATTAAAGATATGAAATTACCAAGGGCATGGTTGTAAGAGAGCAGTCATCATTTACCACCAAGGGGAGGGTGGAGGATTTTTTAGGGGGTAGCACGAGGTGTTCAAGAGGAAGGCAGGGAATCAGTCGTTGCCAACAGAGTATCAAGTGGGGGGGGGGGGGACTATAGATAATTGACTCCCAATGGAGGGGTGATTATTAGAATATTGGATCGAGTAAATTATATCGCGACAAAACCATAATCCTCCCCAGAGATAAATATTGGCCAGTTCCTCGTGTAAAAAACTCAGCCATGCTCTAAACCTCGCCTCCTTTACAACTTCAAGTCCCGAAAGCATCATGTAGTCCGCGTTTACTTGTTGCTGATTCCGAAGGCAGCTCTACAAAATACTGCAGCCGCAGCAGCACTTCTGGGGGTAGTCTGGAGCATACACTTTGTGATCATGACCATAAACCCAGAAGCGACTTGATTGCTCCTTCCACTGGTAGGCAACTTCAGACACGGGTACTGCTCGTAGCTGTTGGCGCTGGAGACAAAGACATGTCCATAGCTAATTAGTATAGCACGAATGTTAGGACGCTAAGAAGAAAGAGCTGTACAAACCACGCCGAGTGGACAGCAGTAAGAATCTCTCCTTTAAATATTCTACTATTTTTACTACTGTTGTAAGCATATTCCACGTGTATTTCCGATTTATTTTACTGAGATGCGTTACTACTTGTTTACCCAAAGATGGCAGATTAGAGTTATTGATGTGACCTGGTTTAAAAAAATTATTTGATAAAAGACCTATCTACCTGCATAAGTATGCTCTTGGCAGGCCACTTAGTGCTGTGTTCGTCCACAAGCCTCTTTGAGCCCATATTTACTTGCTGGTCAAAAAAGGTCGTGATGGGCCAAACCTTAATGAGAATCACAGAGAACATGGTTGTAGTTTAGTAGGAACGAGAAGGTGAAAGAGATAAAACACTTTTCAATTGTGTCATAAGTAATCCAGGATTGCATTAATTTTAATTTGCTTTACTCTTCTCTGTGATTGGTACAAAAACTCGCACTACTCAACCAATCGGATGCGAAACTGAAACCAATCACGACTTGGTCGCCTGCGTTTTCCCGCGCTTTAGGCGGTTTGCCTGTTTTTACTTTGATTTCTCATGGGCTTACGATTCAGGTAGTTTTCTCGTTCTTCAGTCTCCCCGAAGCTCTTTCTCGCATGTCCCTTTTGCTAACTTTGATGTTGCATTTACAAATCTGCTCACTCGCGTTTTCTCGCGCTTTTGAAAAATTTGCTGTTTTTATTTTAGGCTCTGAATGGCTGCCTGTGATATCCCACTCATTCTGATTGGCTGTTATGATTACTTTGCTTTTGGTTTGGAAACTCAGTCGTGAAGCGCGCTATGTTGATGTCAGACGAATAGTCTAGTGGTAAGAAAAGAAAAAAACTCACCCTTGGCAGTTCTTGCTTGAATATTTCAGTTCCTTGGGAATTAACGATGAGTTCAGCGGGCAACTGATCTGTTCTCTCCACGACATGATTAGATACATTGTTCTCCCTTAAAAATAAATAATAATAATAATAATAATAATAATAATAACACTAACTATAAAAATGATGATGATAACGATTATAATAATACTGTTTGTAAAAATTATAATTTTTAACAGCTCAATAGGCAGCTACAGTTTTCATCCATTCGATTTAAACAAATCTGTTGGGCGAATCGCAGGTGACTGCCCACCAACAGGTCACTCCTCGGGAACTGGTGACAAGGACTCGTCCGCGACTTGTTCCCAGCTGAGGTGATCTCTAAGGAAGCCTCTACGCTTGTTAGGCAAATTTCTAACGTCGAGAGTTTAAGTTTACAAACCATACTTGATAGAACATGGCGAAGTTTACAAATATAAAGGGTTTCATTGACTTACCATTTTACAGTCAGCTGAATGAAAGTTTTTAACTGAGCTTGTCCCAAACACGTCGAGCACTTTATTCGACCGTGGCCATTACAAACCTCGCAGCTGCAATCGAAAAAGATTTTTAAAAGTCTTTGTTTCTTTGGAAGGAGTAGGAATGTTGATACCGCAACAAGATCTTTAAAATCTTCAAGAGCTGTGTCACTGATTTTGTCGTATATACAGTCGAACCTCTCCACATCGGCCACCTCAAGGTCAGAAGAATGTGGCCGTTGTGAAGAGATGACCTTTTTATAGAGAGGTGGCCGTTAGTTCAGGTTCGACTGTATCATGAAGACCAAACAAACAAACCAATGAAAACTAAGAGAGCTCTACACTCACGTTTTCCAACCTCTGCCCATGCAGTTAATACACTGCCCCCTCTGCTCCATTCCTTGCACGAGACCAGAACCCTGGCACCTGGAACAACGTAACTAAACAAACAAAAATAGAGGTAAATAAATTCAATAAATCCACTATCTTAGGATTTTACGAAGAATGGAATCCCAGATCTTTGGATTTCACGGGGAATTGAGTCCCTGATCTCTGGATTTCACGGGGAATCGAATCCCAGATCTTTGGATTTCACGGGGAATCGAATCCCAGATCTCTGGATTTCACGGGGAATCGAATCCCAGATCTCTGGATTTCACGGGGAATCGAATCCCAGATCTCTGGATTTCACGGGGAATCGAATCCCAGATCTCTGGATTTCACGGGGAATCGAATCCCAGATCTTCGGATTTCCAAAGGAATCGATCAAGTCCCAGATCTTAGGATTTCAAAAGGAATCGAGTCCCAGATCTTCGGATTTCCAATGATCGAGTCCCAGATCTTCGGATTTAAAAAGTAATCAAGTCCAGATATTCGGATTTTACGAGGTCTTCTTGATCTTCGGGTTTCGAGCTCGGATGGTCATAGGAATGCGAAATCTGAGGATTTCGATTCCTAAGATCTAGAATTCGATTCCTTGAGCGGGGACTCGAATGATTTTAGTTTCCTCCACGTCCGTGACCCAGCAAATAACATTGTTCTTTATTAAAACGAATGAAACTAAAGATTTTGGCATTAACGTACCCTTCCACGTCCACAACACTTGTAACAGCGCTTGTATCCCACAGCCATACAATCATGACACGGCTGAGAATCAAAGTGAGATGAAACAATATAAATATGAGATCAAAGTAAAACGAAACTTATTTAAAAACATAATAATTTGGATATATCAACAAAGTTGAAATGGTAAATTGGCCACCGTAACGATTACAAAAGCTGACGTTTCCAGCGTTAGCCCTTCGTCGGAGCGAATAGAGGAATTGTGGGTTGTGTGCTTTTAAAGGCATTAATAACAAATTTAATAACAAATTGTCCATGCTGAATAAACTGACAGTTATGAACCCCTCCCATATTTGACCCTGGGATATGTTGTCCTAAGGAGTTATATTCATCAGAGATGGGACTTCAAGTTCTGCAGTCAAGCATTGCTATTGGCTCCCTATTTTCTGCATTGATAATTAAGCGTGTCAAGTTTGTCAAGTTCGTTTTATATTTTCATGCATAGCCCGCTGAGGTGCAATGTTCTGCCTTTTTTTTGTTGTTCTCTTTTAGCGTGAATCAGAATCATCCTAACTCAATTAATATACATCCTGGAGAAGGGGGGGGGGGCGGGGGGACGGGAGGGCTATATAATAAGTTGTATTTTTAACCCTCTGCACCTTTGCATCAGTTTGCATATTCTCCATACTGTTCTTCATACATTTCCTAAGGTGCTGACAAGGAGAATTTGTTTAACAATCAAGAGCTTCTCTAGTTGGTGATCATTTCCATTATTCTCCTGACCTTAATGTGTGATTCAGGGGTGATATCGTAAGGAGAAATAAGATGTTAGTCACACTTGGGGGTCAAAAGAGGGCCACTATCACACAACGAAAAAATGAACTGTACTCACTTTGATGTTGGCGGTGTGAGGAACTTCAATATTGGTTGTAAAATTCTTAAACAACTGAGGGGGTTGGGCAGGGATGCTCCATGGGGGTGGGGGTGGTCCATTAACAGGGCTGTCTATTGGCTGACCTAAAAATTCAAAGATTTCATTCATTTCTTTTTTATTTGCAATATTTAGACAGGCTGTCCCAGTTCAGCATTCAAGATGGTTTGAATGGGGTGCCTGTATAGACAAAACCAAGACCAGAACACAGCAACAAAGGCTACATAATCCCGGCTACTCTTTGCATGAAGTGCGAGGATTCTTCAATGTTCTCTGCTAACCACCATAGAGAAGATGCAAGAGACGGGGCCTAAATTGATTCATCGTCCTCCTGCGAGAAGACTAAAATGTCTAACCATTTCCGGAAGTAGAAAGAAAGAAAGAAAGTCTTAAGCACTCTAAACATCAAACGTGTCTAGTTACAATGATAAGGTTGAGATCGGACGTCAGCATTATCAGGCGCCTCTGGCAGCCGCTTCAGTCCATGTAACGATCTCACCTTCCCACCCATCCCACCCCAGGGGAGGACATCGCCACACAGTAATCTCGTGCGTGGGAAATTAACGTCTCCTACCCCTAACCCTGCAGGAGACGGGGCCTACGGTTTATTCGTCCTTATACCAGAAGACTAGAATATCTATCCATTTCTTGATATTATAGAAAGGTAGGAAATCCTCCTCACTTATTTTAAGACAATGAATATTGGTCCGGCCGGGGCTCGAACTCTCGACCTCCCGCACAACACAATCCGGCGCTTTAACCAATTGAGCTAACCAGGAGGCGGTATTAGCAATGGAAATACATTCTCGTAAGTCATTTTACTTTAAGACCCTAATTAAGTGTTCATCCAGGCTGGGCCTTTAACCTTTGACCTCCCGCAGTCCAGTGCTCTACAACATGAGCTAACATTAACCTTTCTCCTTCTATTTTATAGCTGGATTTCTAGGAGGATCATCTCTGTATCTCTGCAATCTAGAACAACTTTCAGAGAAATAAGCAACAGTAATTCTACATGTAAAACAAAGAGTTAATGATACTTAAAAGAAAATCTATGCTGCCAATAAGGATATGATATTACTAAGTTAGTTACTACTAGCCCTGTTAAGGTTCAAATTCTCACTTAGTAAGTCAGTATACCTCGGTAAGGTTCAAATTTCCACTCAGTTCTTCGTGATTCACAGAAACTTTCTAGAGCATACTGCAAAAGTAAAATTCCGTGAAGAGAAACTTGAAAATAATGTAACATATTTATACCAATATCTGAATGATAAAGATAAAAATATAAATCTTTTTATAAGGTTGTAGTAGCAGCAAGTATGATAAATATTGTAAGAAATAGACAACTTTTTTGAGAGACATGTTTCGGCATGCTTATGCCATATCTTCAATCAATGAGTAACAGAACGTGAGTAATTATCTAACAGACAAGTAGATGAATAAAATATTTACAGTTTGATGTAATACAAAAGCGGGTACTTATTACAACGTGGCACCAAACATCAAAGGTGTGAACTAAAACGCTAGAAAAGTATTATAATGCTGTAATTGTTTGTTAAGTTCAGGTTTGATCTTATTTATATGAAAAGCTTCTTTGAGTTTTAAAACAATTGAGTTGCTAGCTTTAGTATTCTGGATTCTGCTAACAACTCAATTGATTTAAAACCCAAAGAAGCTTTTCAAATAAATAAGATCAAACCTGAACTTAACAAACAATTACAGCATTTTAGCACTTTTCTAGCGTTTTAGTTCACACCTTTGATGTTCGGTGTCACGTTGCAATTAGTACCCGCTTTTGCATTACATCATACTGTATATATTTTATTCATCCCAGCTACATGTCTGTAATATATAATTACTCAAGTTCTGTTACTCATTGACTGAAGATGGCGTAAGCATGCCGAAACATGTCTCTCAAAAAAGTTGTCTATTTCTTACAATATAAATCTTTTTATTGATTCTTTCTGGAATAAAAAACGGCAAAATTACCATTTATCTTTTAACTCCAAAGATTTGATTGTTAAATCTCCCCTGTTGCTGCTACACATAATTTTCCTTATGTGAATCAGTTGAGAGAATTTTGGTGTTACATCAAAATGACAACTTCTACCTGATGTGTTTGAGTAATCTTATTACCTGTTTGCTGGATAATGTATGGATATTATGGGAAGAAGTTACATGTTCATCACTTCTGGGTATTAAAGGGTTAAATAAGGACACAAAAGGAAAATTGTACTTACATGATAAGCACTTGAGGGAAGGACATCTTTAATCACCATTTCCCTTGCTGGAGCAGTTCCATAACAACAGTGTTCACTTACAAACTGAGTCATTGCATCCTGAGCTTGTTCAGCTGTTATTGCAGTGGCCCTATAATGTGTAGAAGTACTCAGGGTTTGTCACTGATTTTCATTTTCTCTCTTCACAAACTTGCACTCATTATGACTGGGTGCATAAATTCAATTAACCAATATAATAATGAACATAGTATGCATCAGCTTATTGGTCAATTCAGTTTCCAAGTGGATGCTTTATCAGGTTATATATAGAGCCTGCATGTATCTAGTTTTGTCATAAAAGCAATGTATCCCTCCTGGCATACAACTGCATAAATGTTGCCTGTGCGCTGAAGACAACAGCATATTTTTGCCATATGATTGTTTAAGGTGAAGTCTAAATATAAAACAAAGCAATCAGTGTATGGTCCCCTTGTGAAACTAGTAAGTATTGTTTCCTTGAGAGTTCTGATGTTTCCCTCGACTTCATCTCGGGAAGCATCAGGACTATATAGTACTCTTGGGATGACAAAACTAACTGTTTGACCCTCAGGACCATACATGAAGTGTCTATAATGTAAAACTTACTGTTGGAAATGCTGTTCTGGCATCTGTGAGGAAGGAGGGGGCACATATGGGGGCGGAGGAGGAACAAATGAACAACCTAGAAATTGGATTAGATAATTAACTTCTTAAGACATTTGTAACAACATAAAAAAAACCTATCACTGGTTACTGCGAAGTATTCTTTCAGTTCAACACGACTTCTTCTTTATCCTATTGTTCAAAGCATGTCTCAACAACTGCAACATTCAAAATGGCCATCCCATAAACACACCAAAATGAGGTGCTCATAATTATTGAGGGTCAGGGAAGCAAAATGCATACATTACAGTTACCAGCTCATAAAAGCTATGTGTATGTTATGTTGCATGGGGATCCACCTCACAAACATGGGTAATCAATAAATAATAATGTTAATAAAATAAATAGTAATGTATAAATCAGAATTAGCAGAGGACATCCATGAGGTAAGCTTCTGTAGTCATCTGCATCCAGGTTGATGTGGAAATTATTGCAAGCACTGTGCTTTGCTGAGAGAGGATCAAACCTGGACAACATGGAGAAAAACCTTCTATACAAGAACCAGAAACCATCATTCTAGCATGAGTAAAGTGCTCAATGAAGTTTTAAAAACTTGGAAAAACCATAGCCTACCAAATTGTGTTTGTTCATATCCAGAGTAATGTGCAAACATGTCAGGAGGGGGTGCAGATGGAGATGAAGGCTTAGCAAACTGGTTATCAAACACATCCTGAGAGGGTACATCTGAGCCAGAATATGTGGGTCTGTCTACTCTGCCTGTTTAATGATAAATCAGTTTACAAATTCAGTCAAGAAATACATTTAATTTTTTTATTTATCAAATTACCACATTAGGATAAATATTTTAAAGGAAGCATGATAAGTTAAATACATTGATGTTAGAAGAAAGAAGAAGAAGAAAGTCTTAAGCACTCTAAACAACAAATGTGTCTCGTTACAATGATAAAGTTGAGATCGGACGTCAAAATTATCAGGGGCCTCTGGCAGCCGCTTCATTCCATGTAACGATCTCACCTTCCCTCCCATCCCACCCCACAGGAGGACATCCACCACACAGTAATCTCATGCGTGGGAAATTAACGTCTCCTACCCTTAACCCTGCAGGAGACGGGGCCTTCGGTTTATTCGTCCTTATCCGAGAAGACTAGAATATCTATCCATTTCTTGATATTATGGAAAGGTAGCAAATTCTCCTCACTTATTTTAAGACCATGAGTATTGGTCCAGCCGGGGCTCGAACCCTCGACCTCCCGCACAACACAATCCGGCGCTCTACCCAATTGAGCTAACCAGGAGGCAGTTAGTGCATGACAAGGACACCTAAATATATATAAAACCATGATGCTTAATATATGTTAGGTTTTGTCAAAAAAAAAAGAATAACTGTTTTGAACTAATATATAACATTGAACAAGACGTATAAGTGCAAATTAAGCCAGATTCTGATCATGGGAGAAAAGTCAAAAAAATTAAAAGAAGAAGTTAATGATTAATTTGATTAGGAATTTTTCTGTATATATGCTTAAGTTCATTATCAGAAAACTGTGGCAAATATTTTGGCTGGCACAGTGTGCAGTGAAATATTTATTCAGCTTCCCTTCCCAATGGTGGATTCAGGGGAAGTGCAGTGTATTGTAGTGGATGTGTGAAAAGGTTGTGTTTGTAGGCATCCTGTGACGCCTATAGCGAAAGTTGTTGTTGTTGTGGCACTCGTTGGCTGCCATGTGGATAGTGTGTGCATTAAAGTATTGAAATCAAAGAACATCGAAGGTTTTTATAGCCGTATATCCAAATATCACAGGAAGGGTCAAAGGATTTCTGGATCTCCATCCTCATGACACCCATGAAAATTTTTATTTGCAGAACTCATGCCTGAAATTGATGTTTTTCCAACAACAGAATTGTGATAACTACTCGGCTTGAGAAATTGGAAATAAATCCTTAAAATATTTCTCAGTGGATTTGGTCTCTGGTGTAAAAGAAAAACTTAATGTACCAAAGCTTCGATCTTCCCCCAAGTCAAAAATTCCCCAAACTTCCTGTGTGTCCCCTTCCCTACAAACATATACAGTTTTTCAACAAAACACCTCTTTTTTCAATCTTTAACCTATCATTAAACTGGATGCAGTGGAGATTGGTGTGCAGACTACAAAAGAAAAAAAAATATTTGTAACTTTATAATTTGCATACTTAAATAAATGCATTTCATAATCTATAATCAGTGGTTCTCATCAGAATTATATTGTATTTCATAGCACATTGATTGATATTGCCAATTCAGTTATTATCGGAATTATATATAATTTACTCACCAGTAAAGGCCAAGGATGCATATCCTTGTTGTTGAGGGGGCTGGGGTCCATAGCCAGGTTGCTGAGGGGGTGGGGGTCCATAGCCAGGTTGCTGAGGGGGTGGGGGACCATATCCTGGCTGAGGAGCAAAACCAATCTGGGGTTGACCTGGAAAGGAAAAAATTCAAATATGCAGCAATCTACAGTTAACATATTCTCCATACTGTTCTCTATACATTTCCTAAGGTGCTGATAAGGAGAATTTGTTTAACAATCAAGAGCTACTTTAGTTGATGATCATTTCCTTTATTCTCCTGACCTTAATGTGTGATTCAGGGATGATATCGTAAGGAGAAATTAGATGCTGGTAACCCTTTGGGATAAAAGAGTTATCAAGGAGACCAAGCACTTGTTACTTGCTGTAAATAAATAAAACGATAAATTTACTAATTGTAACTAAAACTTTTTGCGACAAAGCAAATATTCCACTTGAAACATGCTTACATTGTGAAGTTAGGAACTCATTTTAAACCACTGGTCCACTGTCTAATCACAATCAATAGAATAATTCATCAATTTTATTTTTGCATCAACTGTTTTATCAATATACCTGCTTGATATCCTTGAGCAGGTCCGTAAGCATGGCCGTAAGCATGGCCGGTGGGTGGATAAGGAGCTTGACTCATCGTGACTGTAGTCCAACAATATTCATGCGTTTCTGACAGACAGCTGTTATAAATAAATAAAAACCCAAATCCCTTTAAAGACACTACACAATAAGGATAATAAATTAGGAAGGTATTGAAAGCAATGGCTCGAACTTACTGAAAACCGTAAGCAACAAACCTTAGTTTAGGGAGGGTCGAATGATCGTAAAGCTGCAGATTGTGGAGTTTGCCGATGACAGTTTTTCCGGTTTTGCTCGTGAAGGTTGAATATACCTTCAACAGATTTAGGAATGCAGCTATGAATGCGAGAAAAGGAATTTCACTTTCCAGCGATCGAAGACTTATCATCGTGCAATTTAACAAGTCCACGCCACGGTGAATGTTGAGATTTCATTATCATGCAATGTAGGCTGGGATTGGAGACATGTAAACAGGTATCGTCTTCGTGTTCCAAACAGACATTGAGAAGACATATTACATGCATTTACAGCTGAAAATTCAACAAATTTGTTGAGTGTCTATTTTCACATTCTCTGATCCTTGAATTAAAATACAGAATAGAGGTGCGACACGACGAAAGCTCTGTCTGCCAAGTCGCGCGTCCATGCATGAAAAATACATTTAACATGGTGAAAGTTAGAAGAAATTGCAATCGATCGTTAAAGCATTACCAAAAACACACGCACGAAAAAACATCCATAATAAGACACCTTACCCTAGCTAATGAAAGGAGCCTTAATTGATAGCTTCTTCGGACTTGTCTCTCTCGACTTACGTGATGTCCCCTCAGTTCACACGTTGCAAGAGGCGCAAACACAGTAATCATCAAATATTCTGCTCTCTGGGCGTGATAAAATTCCGCTATGGGAGAGATGGGGGTTATGTGTTTCCCCCTAGACCCTGGAGTGTATGTTAAGCAAATCACTACGGCTGGCGTTGCTACGGCTACCGGAAGTAAAATTGTCCAGAAACGAGTCATTGCGCATGTCAGTGGTTCCCATCCAGCCGTAGCGGGAAATAGACACAATCGGCTAACACGTCAAATTCGAATAGCTGAAGCCAAGGAATGACGAGGATTATGAGGGACCGTGTAGAAACTTTGCTTTGGTGTTTATAAGCTCCAAACAGGCAATTTTACAACACGTAAGCTCAAATATTTTAATTCATTCATTCACTGTGCACAGGATCGCTTACAATTTTTTTTTCCAAACGTTGGAATCCCTCGTCCCTTTCAACGAAGTCATTTTGAGTTTTTAGACGTGCAATAAACTACCGCGAAGACGCTTAATTTATTGGTTTTACACTTCTCAACCGTACTAGGTTTGTAGTTCGCGTTGCTTAAAGTTGAATTTTGGCGGGCTACGGCGACGTACTCTCCCCAAGCCTCGTCAACCACGATAGCCGTAGCAGCGCCAGCCGTAGTGATTTGCTTAAACTCCCTAATATACAGGTGAATGAGGAGAATTGGGGGAGAGATACCTTAGCAAGAGGAAACAAAATGCGCCAAGGCATGCGCCAAGGCAATGCGCCAAGGGAACGCATTACTTCCTCTACCATCCCATCCTCGGAGACCCAGGGGCTGAGTGGATTTCAAGATAGGGCATGAAGAGCCCCTGGGGACATTGTCTTACAAGACTAGTTACAAACGGTCGCAGTCGTTCTGCCATCTGATTGGTGCCAGAAAATCTTTGTGTTTTTCTGCCCAATCAGAGTGAAGTGTGCTTTAGAGTCCTTTCGTGTGTTTTAACACGGACATATACTTGTAGCGCAGTTGCTCGCCAGGTTTGTTTGGACCGTGCGACAGAGATTTGCTTGAGGTGAAAAGTTTCAGTCTCGGCACACAACGTAAGAGAAATCGATCAGATTGTCCGCGAAAATCTTACCGGAAATTATACTGAATACTTTCGCAGGTATCACTAGAGAACGTGTTTTAAAGTTTGCGAGGTTTGTATACCAAACGATGGTTGCAGTCATTGATATGTCGCTTTAAACGATAAACGAGATTTAAGATTAAATCTTTCTAGATTTTTTGCATAATTTGCTGTGACTGAAACTTTGCCAATCCCGTGAAGTTATTTTCTCGCACGGGCCACGCAGGTACGTCGAGCAACTGGTACTTGCGAAACTTTCTGTGCATGCCAAACTCTAATCTCATCTTCGCTCGAAAAAAAAGAAAAGCTAAGCGTGGAAATATTTGCTTATTAGATGTGGGTAGATGACCCTGTACTACTAAGCTGACATTTGCAATAAAGCAAACCCGCCCTTTCCATCCAATATTTCTAAGTCTTTGGTTTTGTTTTTCCCACTGAAAACAGCATCGGATCGATTCCCAATGATCAAAGGTATTTAACTTGGTCTTCAGCAATCGACAGACTGAGGTGAAATGACAATGACCAAGGGACTAGAAGAGAATCCGTGGCCTTCCTAGCTCAAGAATTTCAACACTCTAGACAGCAGTTGAATGATTAAGCTCTTTCCAAACCCCTTCGGTAACTGCCCGAAAACATCTCTCCTTCCCACGATGTTCTCGTTAATAAGTTTTTGTTCAGATTTTAATTAGCAAACCGGAAACACAGCTAAGCTTTCTCTTAGCACTTGCTGGAGGTCGTCCACGAACTTAACGTTCTCTGCAACCTTGGCCGTATTGTTAATGACTTTACTACTAAGACTAGATTTTGGCGCGCAGAGAAAGCAGAAAGCTACGTAGGCGAAAGCGCCAGTTGTTCGACATACCTGCGTGGCCCGTGCGACGAAATAACTTCACGGGATTGGCAAAGTTTCAGTCACAGCAAATTATGCAAAAAATTTAGAAAGAATTAAGCTTAAATCTAGTTTAACGTTTAAAGCGACATATCAATGACTGCAACCATCGTGTGGTATACAAACCTCGCAAACTTTAAAACACGTTCTCTAGTGATACCTGCGAAAGTATTCAGTATAATTTCCGGTAAGATTTTCGCGGACAATCTGATCGATTTCTCTTACGTTGTGTGCCGAGACTGAAACTTTTCACCTCAAGCAAATCTCTGTCGCACGGTCCAAACAAACATGGCGAGCTAGTATATGTCCGTGTTAAAACACACGAAAGGACTCTAAAGCACACTTCACTCTGATTGGGCAGAAAAACACAAAGATTTTCTGGCACCAATCAGATGGCAGAACGACTGCGACCGTTTGTAACTAGTCTTGTAAGACAATGTCCCCAGGGGCTCTTTATGCCCTAACTTGAAATCCACTCAGCCCCTGGGTCTCCGAGGATGCTACCATCCCCATGTAGGGTGTGCTTTGTACATCCAGAAAACTGTGACAAGCTGGGTCCAGCTGGCAGGAGACGTTAATTTCCCACACATGAGATTACTGTGTGATGGATGTCCTCCCCTGGGGTGGGATGGGTGGGTTAGGACAGCAGGTCCACATCAGCTATTACAGCTGCCAAATTAATCAACCTGCTAAAACAAATAAATGAACTTCAACTTCAGTTGGAGTTACTTATGTAATTTGTCCTGTTTTCCTCTGTGTTTTCTTTCTTTCCTTTCTTTTTTCTTTCCTTTTTCCTTGCTTTGTGTTGCCAAGGTTGCTACAACCAAAGGGTTGGCTAGCTTGCGAAGCGATGTGTACTCTTGAATTGATTAGACTTTAGCCTTCATAACAGGCGTAATCTGTTTGCGCCGGAATAGGCGTAATTTTTCACACTCGTGAGCAAGTGAAGGATGCATGCCAGGAAGTTGAGCGACCATCTCACGCGGCGGACGCGTGGCGTACGTCACGAAGAATGACTGTGATGTCGATCTTTAGTTCACCCGTCTTCGCAGCAAGAGCAAGTTTGCGCTTTTCGTGAGAGAGGAAAAAATTTAGAGACAAATCGGAGATGCAGTGGGTGACTGTGCTAATAGCGCTTTGACTTTTGATGTTGTTTTCGAATGTTACAGATAGTACCAAAATGGAAGGTAAGGTTTTTCCTCCCTCCAAAAAAAAAATAATAATTTTCCTCTAAGTTAAAGCCTAGTAGGTAATGACTGTTTTGGACTGAGTATTAGGCCCAAGGACTCCAGTCTCTTCATGTCAACGACCTATGTATTCTCTAAAAGAAATCGCTCAGTCGTCGTGCGTTGCTAAATCTGTCGAGAAAAAGGTTTTAACTTTTCGTTGAGCACATTCCTACGAAAAGTACTTTCAACTATTTTCCGCAATACAAATGTTTCCAGTTGCTATGATACCTACGCGCGTAGTTTTGTAGCGCGCGCTCCAGAAACGGTTACGGTGCGCCAATTAACAATTGGTTCATGCTTTAGCGTGCACTATCGAGTTATGGAGCACGCGGGAATTGAATTAAGTTTGGAGAGCAAATGTCACCCTCTCTAATAAAGTCTACTTACTTACTTACTAGGGCAACTCTAGAATGAATCAACTGTTTTAGAACATAGCCGGTGGAATTGTGCATCAAATCCGACGCGAAAAACGGACAACAATATCAATTGAAGCGAATCGTGACGGCGCTGATACCGAGTCTCCTTTTCCTTTGCTTTTCTCTTTTTCTGCCTCATTTAAGAACTCTATCCCAAGGGAAAACGTCGAAAAATTGTCTTCGTTTTGGGAATAGTAGGCCGAGTCTTTGTTTGTATCCATTATTGTCGCGAAATATATTATTTTTCCCCGCGCTAACAATGGCTGCTCGCGCGAAAAAAAAAATTCTGGCGAAGCGATTTGCTCACGCTATCAGCGTGCACCATCGGAATTTTGAGCGTGCTTACGCATACTGAATTTGATTGCGCGGCTCTGCTAGCTACGCTCTAAATTATTTTTAGTGTCTTTCCAAATTAACAGGCCTTGATCATCTTAAAGAACCGACAGGTACACGAGGCTGAAAGAAGTTCAAAACTTTTTAAACCATGGCGGGAGCCCATGTGCCCCTGACCACGGAAAATTTACTGAACATTGCAATTACAACATGTTTCTCATTATCTTCATTGATCTTCAATTTTTTTTGCTTGTTTTTCTCTCTAGTTTCTGAGAGGCAAGAGCGAAAAAATTTCGTCCAACACAAGATAATGATGAATGGAAAATGGAACAACGAGGTTTTGTCAAAATTTATATCACTAAGGCATAGCGTAAAATGCCGCTTGAAAGTTCCCTACGGTTATAAGCCAATCAATTAAAAGCACCGCTCGAGTATAAGTCCCACCCCCCCCCCCCCTCAGCTATAGCTTTTCTTGTTTTAAAGTGATAAGAACTCTGCTATGAATTAGACATTGTAGTTAGAATTTTAATGATAGCAGAGAAAAGATGAACTTCAAGGGAAAAGTCTGAATTTCCGTTATGTCATGTTCCAGTTTTGTTCATGTTGTTCGTCAAAATTCTGTTCCAAATGACTTGAAATTAATTCGATTTATTGTGACGCTTTGAAACTTAATCAAAAGTAGTAAAAGCAAAATCTGTTGATCAGCACTGACTGCGTGGCTCGTTTCGGGACACTTTTCCAAACCGGATATAGGCTCCTTCCTAAAACCCACTACGAAGTTTTGTAAGTCATTTTCATATTGACATATGTTTTTTTTTTCTAATAACAGCTCATTGCGGTCAAAATTCAAATTCCGTCCATGGATCTGGAACTGAAGTTGATTTACGAAAAAGCTTCCATTGATGTTGAAGGCCAAGCTCATGGCTACACTAGACCTAAAATTTCAAAGGTATTGCATTTGATATTTCGTTTTATGTCAGGGACCAGTCTTTATTTTTCCCCGGAGAGGGGGGTGAATGATTTTGGGGGAATCAGTCGTCAACAGAGTATAAAGAGGGACTGTAGAAAATTGGCTACCGATCGACTGTCTGTGGGGGAGGTAAGAATGTTAGAGAGACTTATGGGAGGGTCAGATAGGTTGTATCATGGCATATTAAAAATCTGTTACCCCCCTCCCCTCCCATGCAACAAATAATGACCGGTCCATGAAGCACTATACTAATAGAACTACTTTTTTTTGGTTTCACTTGGCCAATAACTTTAGATTATCATTGCCAGATTTTCAAGTGCAAGAAAATCCCTCAGTATCTCGGAAACACGACATGCTCTGACTATGAGGCTTTCGAGATCACAAATCCTGGATTGATATCTTGGATTTGGAACTCTACAGTGACAATAATGACCCAGGTATACGACGGTACGGTGGAATTGACCTCAGTGATGTGGAAGAAATACACTACGGTCTCAAGGGTAGTGACCGGGAAAGTGTAGGATGGGCTTGAGTACACCTACATTGGAATGGTTAATTGGACTCGGGGGAAAGTCGCGTGGTTTTCAGACTTAGCGTGGAACAGAGTAAGATAGCTCGGAAAATTGTTGTGGGACTGTGCCGAGTGGTTGGCTGAGGTTACCTGGAATGGACTTCAATGGTTGGCTCCCGGTTAGCTCAATGGATAGAGCGCTGGACTGTTGTGCGGGAGGTCGAGGGTTCGAGCCCCAGCCGGACCAACACTCAGGGTCTTAAAATAATTGAGAAGAATTTGCTACCTTTCTTTAACATCAGGAAATGGTTAGATATTCTAGTCTTCTCGGATAGGGACGAATAAATGGAGGTCCCGTCTCCTGCAGGGTTGGGGTAGGAGACGTTAATTTCCCACACACGAGATTACTGTGTGATGGATGTCCTCCCCTGGGGTGGGATGGGTGGGATATTGGGCGCACTTAATTTGGAGCCTCGCTCTGTTGTGCGACCCTTACCACACTCTGGTGAAAGTGATTAAATAAATAAGTAATCTGGAATAGACTTCAATGGCTGGCTGAGGTTATCTGGAATGGACTTCAACGGTTGGCGGATTGTACCATAAATGCGACATATTCGTTCGCCGAGATGGTCCAAAATAAGGCAGCTGAACTGATCAAGAGGAGGATTTACGGAGTGATGCGGATTGTTGAACCATATGTACCTGTCGCGGATGTTGCTCTTGAGTTCCATTTTGGTTTCCTCCATGGTAAGTCAAGTCAGTGTGCTTCAATTCAGAATTTGACATGTCATAATTATCGGCTGGGGGCGGGGAGAGTGACCATTTCACTTGTCACTTTCTGGCTGAGATGAATCGTCATCGTTATTATTAATATCATTGTTATCATTAATTTCGGCAGTTGCACAATTTTATTTCACAAATATTACTATATCTGATTAGAAGGAAACCGAATACACAGCCAGTTACCAGTTTTTGTGAACCTTTCTTTGTTCAGTAAAGTTATGACATTAATTTTTTGTTTTACCAACAGAACATGTGAAACAAATTCAAGCTCGCTTTGATATCTTGACCTGGCAAGATGGCGTCTGTGCTTTCTCTGTTGGTTTGGTTGTCAATGTTGCCCTCTTTGTTGCTAATATTCTTGTACACCGGTTATGCGTGCGAAATGTGAAATTCATCGGACGGAAATGATAAGTCGTGTGCTGCAAAATTCCTGTCTCAATTGACCCTTTATTCTCGAGCTCTAAGAGTGACTGGCTTCTAATTCCTCCTTAATTACAGTTTTACCCTTTGGGGGGAGGGGAAAGGGTTAAGATCAACTTGTTCAGTTCAGTGGCCAAACGAGCGATGTCTCTCTAACAAGTAGCTCGCTCCTATGAGTCGACAATTGCTGTCCTGCGACAGTTGAAGTCAAATTTACACGCAAAGAAACATGCAAGAAGTGCCGAGAGTGCTGAAAAGGGAAATATTGCCATATTTAAACAGAATTAATAAAGAAATCTGGGTTTCGATAAGTTTTATTTGTCGTCTGCCTTCCTTTTCTTGTAGACAAGAGTACAAGGACGGAAGGGCTGCTGCTAATATGCCACCTAAACCAAACAAACCAATATGGCAGCTGAAAAGGAAACATAAGAAAAAGAAAAGAATCGATGACTGGTAGTCAGTTGCCAATCATGTTTACTTTGTTTTGCTGACTGATAAATGAAAAACAAACAAAAAAAAAATTTAGAAACTATGCAAATCTGTTGACTCAGTGAAAATCATCCTATAATCTTTGTCTTCTGTCAAATTCAGTTTTGTGACACTGAAAACGTACTTCAACTACTGACTTTTGAGTTTTCTTCCATCAAAGTTGGCCCATGGAGTTTATGTTTGTAGTTTGGTTGAGTTTGGAGCGAAGCCTTGGTTTGCATTGTAAATTAATTAGAGAAATCTTCATTCCTGCTATTCACATGTAATTACGCCTTCCTAAGAAAATCAAGCGAAGAGATTGAACCACGAAAATAGAATGAAAAGCAATCCAATGGTGCTCGGGTCGTTCTTGTCTTCGTTTGACTTCTTTTCTTCGCTTTGCTCTCGCTCTCTCGCTCAACCTCGTTCCCAGGGCTTTTCCCTTTTTGAATTTTGGCGGGCGGGAAAATTCAGAGAGGGAAAAGGCCTGGGAACGAGGTGTTCTCTCCCTCTCTTTCTCCTAATCTACCCGGTAAGTTTAACTATCGCACCCCTCAGCAGGGGCGGGATTATTAGCTGAAAGGGCGTCCTCTGTCAGAGTATAGAGCATGGAGGTGATCTAAAGCTGTCACGCCATCTGCCAATTTGTACTTTATTTGGTTTTTTTTTTTTTGTTAATTGAAAGTGAAATTTGGGAACAAGCGAGCAGGTACGTAGCAACAGAAGAACCAAACAACTATTAGAATAGAATAGAATAAGAATAGAATCTTTATTTATAGACGATAAGAATTAAAGCTAAAAAGCTTGTGGGGTCGTGTACTTAATGACAAAATAGTATCTAGCCAACTGTTGATTATACTAAGACACATTTCAAACTAAATAGGAAACTATAATACAGTAAAACATTCAATTTTCCTCTCAACTTAAAAATACTTGTAATCAGTTAATCTATTCCCAGCCGTCGAACCTGATAAACTAGTAAAAGTAAAGCTTGTGAAGTAATTATTTCTCCTGAGTACCCTCCTAAGATTCTTAAAGGTGAAACTACCTACATTTTTGACATGATGGTTAACATAGTTCCATAGCACCAAACCTCTATATGCTAAGAAGTCCTTTAACAATCTAGTGTTGAACCTAGGTATGGCTATTGCTTCTTGGTCTCTTAGTGAATAGCTACATTCCCGCCTTATGAATATGCTATTAATTAGAGACTGAAGTAGTGAGACTTTACTTGCTCTATAAAAAAGGTTAACTACTTGAAATTTGTATTCTAAATTGATCGTACGTATCCCATCCTGAAACGTTGAGAGCTACATTAGATTCCGTATCTTTGGATAAGTTGTAGAAAATTTTTGCTGCTCTACAGTAAAGTTTCTCAATTGAGTACAGAAGATCCGAATTTGTACACGAACCCCATAATATAATACCATACTTCACAGAAGGTAATATTACACTAAAATAAAACTTTAAAAGGACTGTTTGGGCAAAAACCTTGAGCGCTTCAATAAGTCTATTTTGTTCGCAAAGTTTTTCTTGAGTTCTTTACGTCTCGTGTTTCTCCCTACGCTTCTTTAGTGCTCTAGCCGCTTCCTGCGCGCTTTACAAAAGAACAGAGCACAGTCAAGACATCTATTAAGCATAGGGAGTTTGTATTAAAATGTGTTTGTCCTTCTCCTTTCCCCCCTCTCCATTGTTTTAAAGTATGGCGCCGCCCCAACAACATTGTTGGAGGTAGTCTGGGGCATGTACTTTGTGATCCAACCCGTACACCCAGTAGCGATTCATATTTCACTTCAGATTCATTCATATTTCACTTCAGACACTGGCACCGCTCTCAGAGTTTGACGCTGAAACACAGAATATAAACTCGTCATGTCCAGGAGTCCTCTCTCACCTTTTATCACTATAGCGCCGTGTGCTAAAAATGAAAACGCGCGCGAACGCGTATGCTATAGAAGCTTGCACCGCAAGTTAAATCGAGCGTGTGGGAAAAAGCGCGTGACACCCATTTCACTTCTCGCACGCGGCTTCTTACGCTGCCAATAAAAACGCGGGCGCGAGGAAAGAAACGAGTGATGCTCTAATCCACTCTCGCGCGCGTTTCAGACTTGCGCACGTTGTAGGCGCTGTTTGCACCGCAAATTAGAATGCACACGCGAAGAAAGAAATGTCCCTAAATGAATGAATGCTGTGGAAGCTGACAAATATCTAGGAAAACTACCGTGGCGTACTTCCTTGACTAGAACTAGACTAGAACTATTTGCCGAAGACTAATTTACCATCATTTCCTACCTGCATAAGGATTTGCTTTGAGGGCCAGTTGCGCGAAGGAGCTTCGACGAGTCGCTGCGATCCATCATTCACATCTTGATCGTGAAAAGCTGTGACAGGATAAACCTGAAAGTGTACGTAAAATTATTTTTTAAGTGACTGACTTAAAACGTTAACTTATTTCCGTTCCTTAATCAGCCATATTTACCCGTGGTAGTCCTTGAGTAAAAATGTCTGTTCCTTGAGATCCTATTATTAATTGGTTGGGTAAATCTATTCTCTCTGTCACGTGGTTATCTATGTGAGATTCCCTGCGAAATAAAAAAGACAGCGGGTGGTTTGGAATAGTTAAAAACAAAAAACGAAAAAAAACAAAAAATTCATTTTCATTCACTGTTCTTGGACAAGGATGCGTATCTGCGCACTCATTTGAAAACTTCTCCGTTGTTGTAGTTTGTCTTGCACGTCAACTCCCTCAGAGGGTGGTTGACCTGTGACACAATGTGGTTGACCTATGACACAGAGTGGTCCATCTGTGATTCAAGCGTAGTCACGTTTCATACTCAGTCAATCAGATTACAGTTTCTTACCACGTGACCGTAAGCTGAATGAACAACTTAAGTTGAGCCTGCCCCTGACATGTCCAGCACATCACACGCCCGTGACCATGACAAATTTTACATCTGCAATAATTGAGATAAAAGTTAACGCGTGCTAGGGAATTGATTCTTACAGTAAATCCTTAAAATGTCAAGATCTGATCGGAAATTTCTTTATAACAAACGAACAAATGCGCGAACAAAACACGAACGGGTGAACGAACGACCGAACACACGAACGAACAACCGAACGCACGAGCGATCGACCGAACCGTGCGGTTCTCCCGCGCTTCAGGCAGTTGCAGTTTTATTTTGAGTTCACAGAGGGTTGTTGTACTTTTTCTATTTTTTTTTTTGATCAGTGACTATGACTTATACTCCACTTAACCGTTTAATTCTCCAGATCTGATTTTTGATTCTCCTCTCTAGCTGCTACACATACCTTGTAAATAAGTTATTGGTGGATAGAGGACAGAGAGATTTAAAACGATGCTCAGTTTTTTGGCAATTTGTCGTATTAAACCCCACTCTGTGATATTGCAGCGATCTAAATACTACGGAGTCCGTTGTTTGCTAGCCTCCCGGTTAGCTCAATGGATAGAGGGCTGGACTGTTGTGGGGGAGTTCGAGGGTTCGAGCCCCAGCCGGACCAACGCTCAAGGTCTTAAAATAATTGAGAAGAATATGTTACCTTTCCATAACATCAAGAAATGGTTAGATATTCTAGTCTTCTCGGATAGGGACGAATAAATGAAGGTCCCGTCTCCTGCAGGGTCAGGGGTAGGAGACGTTAATTTCCCACGCACGAGATGACTGTGTGATGGATGTCCTCCCCTGGGGTGGGATGGGTGGGTTTGTTGGAGGTTAAACCTCGTAGGGGACCCATGTCCTATTGTTTCTGCTCCTGTACTCGGCACAAATCCTCGAATAAATAAATAAATAGATGAATAAATAAGTTTGTTTTGTCATGAAAGCTCCGTTGGGCTTCGTTACGTCATTAGTCGCTCTGTCGTGGTTTCCTGTTCAATGAACCTTTACGCAATAATCGTCGACCCTTGTAGTCGTAGTATTTGTTAAAGTTAAATTCATCGCTTCTTTGTAGCAAAACTTCTATAATTTGTCAGGGAGAATTTGGGCAGAAGGAAGAAAATCAACATATAGATAAATTTTAAAGAAACATACGATATGTAGGCAAGGATCCATTTGATCTAGAAAATCAGTCAGTAAATCGACTTGGAAAAAAATACACATGAGTAATATTTGACTCTGTAATGGGTTCAGGTGCGTGTGTAATTCAAGCGTGATAATAAAGCATCAAGTTGTGGGGAGTTGTTGTTTTATAAACCCTCCGTTTAGAGATGTGGTGTTAACAGTGAGTGTTGGGTTTGGAGGGAGAAACAGATGGAGTGTGAGAAGGAAAGGCAGCCTGGGTGAAGCAATAAAAGGAATGTTGAGAGATAGGAGAACAAATCTCGGATTTAAATTTAGAGCTTTTTCGTAGAACTCACGATCTTCCTAAACACCTTCAAGAAAATGAGGGTCAGCCTCTATTTTGACACACTGTCCATTATCTGATTGAAAACTGTCTGTCTCAGGTGACAGCTACATACTGAGCTTTGAATGTCAGAGGTCAACTTAAACTTAAACAACTCTCAGAAATCTTGCATGTCAAATATGTCTTCAGGCTTCTCATGTAATCGGTCAATATTAATAACATTTCAACCACAAGACTACTACGTTGTTTAACGGATCTTTGTTGTCACGGTGGTCGCTATTTATTCCGCGATCGTCGATTGCAGGTTGGTCTGAGAGTATTTTTCTCTGTATTCTAAACGCAAATTCATCTTTACACAAAACAAATGTGAACAAAATAGAAAAAGAAACAGATGACATCTATGAGAAGCAATTTTCCGCTACCAAAGGTCACAGTTCCGTTTCCTCTTGTTCTGAGGTACGAAAGTACAAACATGTGTGAAGAGACTGGTAACCAAAAATTCTTAAAACCACCAATGAGAGTTAAGAAATTCATCCTGCAATAAAAACCACCACGTTCTCTACATCGGTGACAAAAGATGAAAGAGTCAAATCTCTGGCTCCTCATCTCACGAGAAAAGAATATTTTTACGATTAAATTGGCTGGAAGAGCGAAACTGAAAAGTGGAGAATGGGGAAAAAGAGAATGTTCTGAGTAGAAGGAACAAAAGCAGGTAAAGCATAGGAGGATTTCGGTTTCCATTCACAACTATATATTCCGAGTGAAATTTTGACTCAGTAATGTTTTTATTTTCACAATCTATTATTTTACGCCTATTAATCACACAACTCATAATCAAGCAAGTTCGAGTTAACGCTTCTGTCAGTAGGGTCGAGTAATAAATTAAAGTCTATGAATAAAACACTTGCGCTGTATGAAATTATAAAATAATGGTAATACAGTGATACAAAACACTACTTAAATTTAATTCAAATAGAGATACATGAGTCGCGCGGCAGCATGAGGCGAGAGCTAGTAAAGCAAAAAAGCTCTGAGCGGGGTGGAGAAAGGATGCGCCTCGGTGTGACTTTCGCTCGGCTCAAGGACTACTTCGCACGTTTAACTATTGCGTGTGTTGCCCAAGATAAAAGAAACCACCTCCACTTAATTGTCTACGACAAAATTTTAAAGTTAAGCTGCATAACCTACTGATACTGTTAACCTGACAAAATAAAGGTCATACAAAATCGATTCTTTTTCAAAATTACGCTCTCCGTAGACACCTTAAATGAAGCTTTCCGATTGATCGAGTCCATACTAAACCATTCTGTCCTCAACAAGTTAACCATCGGATTGAAAGCATGTCTGTCTACAGCAACAAAGTAGTGAGCATCAAAATGAGCAAGGTCACGGTAAACTTACATGATTCTAAGAAATGTCGCTTGTCAATTACTATATTTATTTAATCGCGTGCTCCCCCGTCAAATCCCCTGACTACGACCACTAGTTATTACGACTTCGCATAAAAAAACACCCATTCTTTCAAGAAATTTCAAGTTAACACTGCAATAGCGTCTAGTTCTTCTTTCAACAACGCTCTTCCAAACACCCTCAAGTAAACTTCGCAAATGGTCGAGGCCATACTGACGATCAGCGTATCTTCCCAAAACCTGTCCACCATCTGATTGAAAACATGTTTGTCCTTTACTGACAGCTACACAGTGAGCCTTGAAATGTGCGACGTGAAAGTAAACTTACACGATTTGATTCTCAGAAATCTCGCTTGTCAATCACGTCTCCAGGCATCGCATGTGATTGGTCAAGATTTATGGTATTTTTGTCGCAAGGCAGCGCTGTTTCATTAGGCGTTTTTGGTACGTGAAGCAAAAGCCTTCCTTTTAACCCATTAATCATGGATATCAAAGCCTTGCTTGACAATCTTCGTGAAGAGGTTTCCTGTTCCGTGTGTATGACCACATTTACTCTACCCAAGCAGCTGCCATTTCTACACAGTTTCTGCCTTCACTGTTTAGCAGGAATTCAAAGAAACAGTGGCCGCCATGATGTCATAACGTGTCCTGAGTATCGCAAGGAGAGCCAAGTCCCTGGTGGAAACCTTAAAGATCTGCCCACTAACTTTTGGCATCAACAGTTTACTAGATGTGCTGGCCATAAGGGAGTGCAGTTCTACAGGAGTCAAGTGCAGAAACTGCGACAAAAGAAGAGTGCAAAGTTTCTAATGTTTTCAGTGCTGTGCATTCTGGTGTGAAGAGTGCATTACTGTGCATAACTTACTCCGAGAAAACAAAGAACACCGAGTACTTGCGCTGAAAGATTTTGAAGATCAAGACATTGAAGATGTCATGAAGCGACCAGCATTTTGTTCACGACAAGGCCACGAAAAGAAAAAGTTTAAATTCTTCTGTGTGAAATGTGAAGAAACCGTTTGTTCTTCATGCGTTGTAACCGCTCACGATGGACATGTTAAAGTATTATTAGAAGAAGCGGTCAAGGAAAAGAAATCGCTGGTCATGTCCACGATTGAATCCAACAAAGCAAAAGCACAAAGGATGAGAAACAAAATCTTGAAACTTAACGAGAGTTGTCATAACATCGAAGCAAACGTTGCCAAAGTAAAAAGAAGCGCACAACAGTTTGCAGAAAGCATGATCGCTGTTATTGAAGCCAAGAAACAGGAAATCATTAATGAAGCGGATCATGAGGCGCAACAATCCCAGGAACGTTTGCGAATACAAAGGATCGAAATGGAACAGAAAGTTCCATTTCGATCCTTTGTATTCTTCGATTCTTCAATTAATCTTCGAGGAAAACGAAGCCTTAAAGGCAAAAACAATACATGGAGGAATCGGCCGTGTATTTACCTCTGAGTCCAAAGCGGATCAGTCGACTACTGAGGGAAAAGGACTCATTGAAGCGATTATTGGAATTCAAGCGAACTTTGTTTTAACAACAAAAAATGCCAAAAGACAACAATGTTACGAAAAGCGTGACCGAGCAACTGCGGAAATAAAAAATCATGAAGGCCATGACTGTGCAACAGAAGTGCGAGTGAAAGATAACCACGATGGTAGCTACAAAGTCAGTTATTTTGCCGAAGAAACCGGAAGATGGCAGGTAGTAGTCAAAGTGAATGAGGAAGAAGCTCGAGGCAGTCCTTTCTCGGTTGAAGTTTCACCCAGATAATTCAGACCCATGTTATCTTTTGGACAACAAGGCTCGTCTCCTGGAATGTTAAATAAACCCTGGGGAGTGGCAGTGAATGAACGTGATGAAATTGCAGTGACTGAGAAAGATAACCACAGGGTTCAGGTATTCAGTAGCGATGGAACTTACTTAAGATCTTTTGGTAGTAAAGGTGATAAACAGTGTGAGTTCAACTGGCCTGCTGGGATAGCTTTTGATATATAAAAACAAGAACATTGTAGTGGTGGACTGTCTTAACCACCGTGTTCAATTGCTCAGTGAGCAGGGTGAGTACCTGAGCCAGTTTGGTGGTGAAGGAAATCTTGATCACCAGCTGTATGGTCCTCTCGGCTTATCTGTAGAGAACGACGGAACTATAATTATTACTGATTCATACAACAAATTAATCAAGATCTTTTCTCCTAAAGACCATTATTTTTGTAAATTCGGGGGTGAGGGTTCTTTAACCTCTCCCTTTCACTGTATACAGTATGAAAAATATCTGATAGTGTCAGACGTAGATGAACATTGTATCAAAGTGTTTGAGAGAAATGGTAATTTTTTGTACAAATTTGGAAAGAAGGGGGATGGGGATGGGGAGTTCAATAACCCTCATTGTTTCTAAGTTAACAAGGCAGGACACCTGATGGTCTGTGATGCATTGAACCACAGAGTTCAGGTATTTGATCTTAGCGGAAAGTTTATGACAAAATTTGGAATAAAAGGGGACAATAAAGGAGAAATTAATCTTCCTACCTCTACCGCATTGCTCAGCGATGGTCGAATAGTTGTGTCAAATTATGGTAACCATCGCATTGAAATAATTGAATAGACTAACATCAATATGGCTTAAAAGATTTGAATAAATTGTATGCAACGTTCAAACATGAAACTGCTTTCGACAAGTGATGTATATTCTCGGTAAGAATCTTCTGAATGGTCAGTGGAACTACAAAACAACCAATCACATCACAAATTTCAGAAATTGCTCATTAAAACCCTTTCCTTGAACTCCCAAGATCTGATTGGTCAATTCTCTCGTCTGGCTGTTACACATTTCTTTGTGAATTAGTTTTGAGAACTTGGTGTTAGATCAAGATAATAAGTTCTACCTGATAACTTTGAGTATTGAGGAACTTTTAAATCTTCTTCTGGAATTTTGGTCTTATTATTAACAGACGTTCCGACTGAAACCATTGGTCTTCATCAGTGTAGTTTGTCACGTGGTAGATCACTCTCACGTGAAAAACGTCGGGAAACGAAGACGAGGGCCCGGTCTCAAGTCTGAGACAGTGAGAGAACCGGAGTCCCCCCTTTCTTTTCAGGGTTGGGTCCTCTACCCTTTCCTATATCGCTTCTTTTATCCGCACGGTCTCAAGTGTGAGACAGAGAGAACTGGAGTCCCCCCTTTCTTTTCCCATATCGCTTCTTCCCACTCCCTCATTCCCCGACGTTTGTCACGTGATAATGCTCTACCACGTGACAAACTACACTGGTGAAGACCGATAGTTTCAGTCGAAACGTCTGTTAATAATTAAGACCAAAATTCCAAAAATTTTCTACTTGATAAGTTTGAGTATTCTCATTACCTGTTTGCTGGATAATGTATGGATATCACAGGGAGAAGTTACATGTTAATCACTTCTGGGAGTTTAAGGGTCACACTAAGTGTGATCTGTCAGTCAGCCTGGTCAATAAGCTCTTTAAGGTCAATAATTACACAAGTCTTAAAACTTTTGTTTGATCATGATCAAGTCTTATAATATAACAAGAATATGAAATACCAAATCATTAATTGTATTAAGAGGTATAGCTTTAAGTAATGTTACATTTAAGATAAAGAAATTGTACAGCCTTAGTTATTTGCTCGAATGTTTCCACCATGCTTAGCCGGGAACCTAGTACTCCTGAGTTAAACCAGTGGAGCAAATGGACTGCTTTTCAACATTTAATTTAGTAAAATTTTGTTTCTGCATATACAAGTATGCAATATAAAATTGTAAATAATCAAAATGTAAAAATATGTCAATAAAACGGTTGTGATTGTTCTTAAACTTTGCAGTATAATAAGTATTTGATAAAAACAAAGAAGGTTGATTCTAAACTTTCTGAGTGATTTTTGAGCAGTTTACTAGGAGTGGTTGTACATTCACCCGCTAAAATATATGTGTTTCACCAGCCGAGAGGTTCGTATTGGGAATAACTGTGCCCGAGGTCTTGGATACCGCCCGAGGCCGTAGGCCGAGAGCGGTACTCAAGACAGAGGGGACAGTTTTTTCCCATTACGGACCGACCTATGCGGGTGAATAACATTTTTATTTTTTTCTAATACATCACTACCCTCCGAGCAGAGCCTTTCCTTCTTTTCTTAAAGCTTCTTCTTTTCTTCTTTTAACCCCCAAAGGAAAAAGGTTCTGTCGACATCCTATTGCTGCTTTGAAATGTCGAAAGCCCAAAACTTCGGGCTACTCAAGCCGGTTTTGCCTCCAGTCAAACCGGTTTTGGTGTGCACTTCTTTGTTTTTCATGTAAACAGATGACCACATCGGCGCCCGGTACAAACGCAATATGGCGTCAATCGTGCGAAGGGAGCGTGAAAAGGATCAGTTTTTAGGCAACCGCCACGCATGTTCAAACGAGCAACAACAGGATGTCGGCAGAGCCTTTTTCCCTTTTCGATTCGAGGACGGGTTAAAAAGGCTCTGCTCGCAGGGTAATACATAACAAAATGATTGCCAAAAGAACCCGAATGATTTAGAGCTACAATTACGAGTTTAATTAAAGGAAAATTCTCCATAAACTTAACAATTTGTTAGCAAGTAGATGATAAAGAATACAGACGTTATTCAAATCAAAGAGAAGCTTTTACTGAAATATTTCCAATTTGCAAATGTAACTGAAAAGGGTTCCGAGCAGACTTTGAAACATTTTTTGACAAGTAACTCTCACCATATGACACCTGTCAATTGAAGGAGAAAAAAATCGTAAGCTTTGTATTAAACAACACATGACTGTGACAAACACCACACGAGTTAAATAACAATGCGACGATCTTCTCGTTAAAAAAAAAAGAAAAAAACACTCAGAGACCTTAGAGATAGTATTGTCTATTTCCAACGACGATTAGTCTTCGAATATTTAGCTCTGTTCCGTTTTAAAATGTCACGGAAAGTCAAATTTTAAGTGAATGCAAATGTGTGTTTTGAGTTGTTAGTCTGCTTTTTCGTTTTCTGCAATGGTATGTGTAGATCTGTCTTTCTTCGACTAAAAAGCTGAAGTCAGTGAGACTCTTTCCAGCTGGACACAAGGGGATTAAGTGCGACTTGTATTCATCGAATTCCTCTGATTTCTGATGGGAAATTTACG